>NC_139653.1:40178255-40240755 GCF_951799395.1 Argentina silus
GTATGTTTGTCACTGGCAGGGACTGGGGAGTTTGTCAGGATCAAGATAAAATTATGAAATTTGCTGATTTTTGAATTGAGATGGACTCAATTCAACTTATTGAGTGATTTGTTGATGACATTTTTGCATTTTAGCTAATTTTAAGAGTCATAGCAAATGATCTGAATACTTATGCACATGATTTCAATTTTAATAGATTTACTGACATTTCTAAAAACATGTATTCACTTTGTCATTCTGGGGTATTGTGTGTGGATTGATGGCAAATTATTTGAATTGAATCCATTTTAAATTGAGTCTGTAACACAACAAAATGTGGAAAAAGTGAAGGGGTCTGAATACTTTCTGAAGGCACTGTATATGCTTGTGAGCAGTACTAGTGGCTATTACAGTACCACAGGGGCAATCTGTACATCCAAGGGTTGTGGTAGCGTGTACAGCCAGCTTACCATAGGCATCTCTACTGTAACTGAGTGTATGTTTGATTCTACCACCATCACAGGCTCACCTCTCTGTAGCCGCTGTAAAATGCTGGTCTGTACACAGACAGTCAATCTGAATAATAGGCCTGCTCACCGTAAATGTCAGCTCTTTAAATCACCCAGCCCAGCGCCACGGCCAGAGAGGGAATGCTTCATCACAGCTTAAACTACAGCGGTCCATTTATTATGTGTATGTTTATAAATCACTAAGGAGACCTTGCATTCCTTACGCCCGTTAAAAGAGAGAAAAGAGAGTGAGAAAGGGGGAAGGAATAACAAGGGTGAGAAAGGCGAGACGTCAGTTGAGACAGTGCGTTTTGGTCTGAATGTCACCGAGATGTATACAGAATGGAAGGAGGGTGTGGGAAAGAAAACACACACATACACACACACACACACACACACACACACACACACACACACACACACACACACACACACACACACACACACACACTCAAGGAGGATTGGACAGCACCTGAGCACCACCTGCTAGGACCTGATTAACAGGGACACGACATCGCAATGTGGAGAGCATAGATATTGAATGATTGCCGAAAATATGATATATAATATATCATATGATATAATATGATATGATTCTCCTGTCCTCAGTAAAACTTGGAAAAATGCATTTATGCAAAAGTTCTATCCTGTCAAATGAATCATTCTCTACACTGCAGGCTGAGCACTGCCATACTAAGAATACACATAGTAAAGAAATGGCACAAGCCTCCCCAGTGACATCACTCATAGACTCCGACACGGCCCTCTTCAATTGAGATAGTTTACAGGTGTACCGTCAACTGTCACACTATCCTCCGTTCACCAGAACACTCTTTTGTTCTGGCCGGTTAATATGAACAGCAGTCTGACGATGTCTAAAGAATGTCTGCCCACAATGACTGTCCACGGGCTAAATAACTCTTCCACTGTAGATCAGTCAAAATAATCAAATCAGCCCTTTCATCCTGGCCTTTTTACTGTCCCATCCCTGAGATTTATGGTTAGTCAGCTAGACTCACTGTAATCCAATATATATACACATGCATTTTATGTAGCAGAGTGCTTTTACTCTCTTCATTCCTCTCATAAAAGATGTCACATTCCTTCGTTTTATTTAACCAATGCTCTTTTTTATGTTTGGCTGCAGGGTTAGGGCATGTGCTGTACCATTCACCCTTTCTTTGCCATTCCTTTTGTTGCTCTCTATGTTGGTTCTCTCCTTTTACCCTTAATCGTCTCTACCTTTTTGTCTATGGGCTGTATTCTCTCCCTCTCTTTTCTCTTTCTCTCTCTCTCTCTCACACACACACACACACAGACACACACACACACAGACACACACACACACACACACACACACACACACACACACACACACACACACACACACACACACACACACACACACCCTCCCGGGCCCATTCCCTTTTTTCCCAGGCTGGTCTGTTTTCCCTCAGGTACTTTGGGGAGTTTGGCAGGAGAGGCAGAGGAAACCACATCTCATCAGCTGCCTGGGCTCCTAAGGCTGCCCAGCCTGCTTCTGGCCTGGAGATGAATAGTGTCCTTATAGACACTGGTCTAAGGTCAGAGTTATGTTTTACCCACTGATGGTCAAGGTCAGGTTTGTGGCAGGGTAAGCTGACCCTAGACCTGTGAGGGTACCTTCTACCAAAAGCTTTTGGGTTGTTGTGTTAAAGGGATAATTCATTCAAATTAGAAAATCACTTACTGTATTCGGTTCCTTACCCTGAAATGAGTATATGGACAGATAGACTTCAATAAACACATTGGTTACACATTGGTAAAAATACTCAATTACTTGAACCAAATATGTGATTATTTAATTTGGGTGAACTATCCCTTTAAGTTCTGTGTGTAATAGAGGACGGTCTGTACAGTTGTAAGATGAAAAGCTAAACCACAGCAGTATAACTCATTTATTAGTATTATTATAAATACATTTAAAGTTTCAAAGTCAGGACATTTTCCTCTTTCAGTGCATGCTGTTTTTTCACTCCATGCACAGCCCTTCCCACCGTCCGTCGATGAAGAGACTGCTTACTCCAGCCTCTGAACTGCTCTTAATTGAGATCTCTATCGACTGACGCAATCTACAAGTCGCTCATTGAATATGAAAAATTGAGTTTCGAGGGAGGGGAGGAAATCAATGGTATGGATCAACATGTGCCGGCTGAGCCTTCAGGGGCCCTTGGCCCCCTCTCTCGCTTTATTGGACATCTGAATGAGTAATGGGCTCGTCACAGACTGGGCAATTACCACCGACGCTCATTTATTAAAGAAGGGATGGAGGGATGGAGATAGAAGATGCCTGTTGTGCCAGGGGATCAGGGGGACAGGGCGACGGAGGAAGAGAGGAATGGAGTAAATGCGGTGCCAGGAGACTAAGAGACGAAGGGACAGACAGATGGACATGCCCTGCAGCCCATATTGTCCCTGGACAGATGGACAGCGAGTTCCCAACTGAGGTCGTCTATTTGTTGTTGGGACTTTGGCTGGCTTAGGATAGCCGTGGGGAGAGGAACTTTAGATGCAGGTGTATTGAAGGTGCAGGTGCATCTCCATCTCATGGGATACCCATGTCAGATACATGTTGAAGAGAGCCTAACCAAGAATCCACTACCTGAGCGTGGACAAGCGCACTGGTCTTTCTTCAGATGTCTTAATATACTGTCCCAAATATACTGTATGTGACATTCATCAGACTTGTCCTGGAATATGCTTCATCTGTTTGGGCAGTTCTCCTAAAGCATATGATCAAAGACAGGGAAGGCCTTCAGAGAAGATGCTGCTGTATCATTTGAATACCCAATGATACATTCCCACCCACTTCTCCAGGCTCTGATTACAAACTCAAACCACTATAACCTGCCAAATGGGAGACAATACACACAGCCAATCAGTCGCACAAAAAGACACCAACTGTCCTTTCTGCCTAGAGCAGACAGACCCTGTAGTGCGCTTGTGGGCATGTCTTTAATTCCCTAACTAATGTTCCCAGTGGCAAAATTGGAACATTGAACCAAAAAATAAATCAATTTTGTACATTACTGTTGTGTTTTTATGTACATGTACATGTACATCTCATTTCATATTGTGTTTATATAATTAACTTGAACTTGAGGGTGTATTGGGTGGTTGGGTGAACCATGCTGGTCTAATGAGTAACCTTGTTTGAGACCTGAAGACTCTTGTCATGTCCTCAAGCTAATGCATGGACTGAATCTCAGTTGGCTAACCGTCTTGATGCAGGAGACTCCTGCTTTCATGCCCCAGTCAGCATGCTGCTTGTAGGAGACTCCTGGTCCAGTCAGCATGCTGCTTGGGGAAATGGTGGCCGTGGAATGGCTCTCTGTCCAGAGGAATTTGGTTTTAAACGTGGTCACCAGCACTGTGATCATAACCCGCGCTCAGTATAGTCGCCGAAAGACGGGTGTAAAGACGCATTTAAACTGGCCGTGGTGGATATGGAATATATTTGTTTGTGTGTGTGTGTGTGTGTGTGTGTGTGTGTGTGTGTGTGTGTGTGTGTGTGTATGTGTGTGTGTGTGTGTGTGTGTGTGTGTGTATGTGTATGTGTTTTTAAGCGAAAGAAAGAGTCTGTCTGTCTGTCCTTGCATGTATGTATACCGTGTTTGTGTGTGTGTTTGTGCGTGTGTGTGTGTGTGTGTGTGTGTGTGTGTGTGTGTGTGTGTGTGTGTGTATGTGTGTGTGTGTGTGTGTGTGTGTGTATGTGTATGTGTTTTTAAGCGAAAGAAAGAGTCTGTCTGTCTGTCCTTGCATGTATGTATGCCGTGTTTGTGTGTGTGTTTGTGCGTGCGTGTGTGTGTGTGTGTGTGTGTGTGTGTGTATGTGTGTGTGTGTGTGTGTGTGTGTGTGTGTGTGTGTGTGTGTGTATGTGTATGTGTTTTTAAGCGAAAGAAAGAGTCTGTCTGTCTGTCCTTGCATGTATGTATGCCGTGTTTGTGTGTGTGTTTGTGCGTGTGTGTGTGTGTGTGTGTGTGTGTGTGTGTGTGTGTGCGCATACAGCAGTATGTGCATGCATGTGTGTGAAGTGGGCCATATTTGGCCTTTCCCATTTGAATCCCCCCTACGCCCCCCCGACCTCAGCCTAGTCCCCCCACACATACAGTACCCCCTCCCCCCCATGAGTAATAGCGTAATAGCTTAGGCATTCCCCCATTACATTTGTGTACACAAATTCTTAGATAAGTGAGACGTGCTTGACTCATGAGTCACCCTCGAACACTGTTGGCCATTTGACTGTCCACTATGTTGCTCTTGTGGTGCCACGGCACTCTCAGTGTCCCCACAGTGGCACGAAGGCACACAGAGGACCTATTGTTTGTATGACTTGGGAATGGGGGACATTAATAGTGACAACTGTAATTTTCCATTTATTTCCCATTCAGCATTTGGGAGCTTCCTAATGGGAGTTTGCCATTGACAAATCTAGGAATATATACCACAGGGAAGCCATTATCAAGTTGTTTCACATGATGAAAGTACAGAATTCTATAAGATGTCATTTCACTAGTTAGATATGATTGTGTTGTAAAATAATGGTTACGCTATATATTTTTAGAAATGTTTTGGTAACCATAATGGAAAAAACATTGTCCTGTTAGGCAATAAGCAATGTAAGTTGATTTTCAGTGGTTGTTTTTTCTGTGCTTTTCAGAGTGCCCTCGTGGAAGATATATTGTCGGTTTATGTGACATCAATCTGTTGTGTTTTCCTCTCTCTCTGCCACAAGAGAGACAGATGGTTGAATTCATTTCCCAAACAAGCTCCTCCTGATCTGCCCAGGTAGTGTGTGTGTGTGTGTGTGTGTGTGTGTGTGTGTGTGTGTGTGTGTGTGTGTGTGTGTGTGCGCGTGCGTGTGTGTGCATGCGTGCGTGTGCACGTGTGTGTGTGTGTGTCTGTGTGTGTGTGTGTGTGTGTGTGTGTGTGTGCGCGTGCGTGTGTGTGCATGCGTGCGTGTGCACGTGTGTGTGTGTGTGTCTGTGTGTGTGTGCGGTGTGTGGGAGGGAGGAAGGGAGGAAGAGGGGGGAGTGTAAATGAGGTCTGCAGCTTCTTCTTCACATGGCGGGGTACAGGGGGAGAAGCACAATTGTTCACACACACACACACACACACACACACACACACACACACACACACACACACACACACACACACACACATACATACCTTTACCCACTACCCACATGCATCTCACCATGCATCTCAGGGTTTGCCGGTCCCACAATATAAGTACCTGGGCATTTGGATTGATGATAAGCTGTCTTTTAAATGTTACATGTTGAAAAACCTATCATGAATTTGAGAATTCAACTTTTTTTTCGGAAGTCCTGCATCACCTTTGAGAATAGGAGGAGGAGGGACGACTATAGTGGCACAATTTACATGTACGCAGCAGCTTCAATTCTTCAACTGTGAGACTTGGTTTATCACGGTATAAAGCAGTTCTTGGTTTATTAGTATAAAGCAGTTCTTTCTAAACTCCCAATTTACTTTACATTACTACTTACATGGCACCCTAGTGCAGCACGTGTCGCTGGAGAGTCTGAGATTATTACTTTCAGTTCTTCTCCTTTGAGTTAATTACCATACCCACAGTGACTTGGCTATTGTCTAATTAGTCTTAACAAGGTGATGATGGAATGCCAATTAGAGCTGTCTTGTAAGTTCAAACTTAAACAGTGGTAGAGAATATTTCTGTCATCTGACTTTAAACGTGTGCACAGTGCATTGGTTTGTTGTACTTCGGCTGTCACTGATGTTTTATGTATGTTTGTGTTGATGGGCATGTTTAGTTTCTTGTGAAAAACAAATTTTGAGTTAACTTAAGGGTATGAACATTTCTATCAACTTTCACTCAAACCAAGTTTTTTAATTAGTGTGCTATAACCAGGGGTTAAATTGGGGCAGCACCTCCAGCACCTTAGCTATTAACAGCGTTCACCTGCTTTCGGCTGCATACCATCTTGTCAAACATAAATATTTTGTTGCATTCAAAGGTTTTTCCTCATATTTCGTGTGCCCAGCTAATTTTTGCCTGTCTGAATTATTCAAAGGAAAGGGAAACGTTCAGCAAAACGTTCAGCGAATATTGAAAAATTGTGTCAATGAGGCAGCTCTGACATTATTGAATCATTGCAGGCTATCAACAAGCATCTCTGTTAATATTGAAACGCTGTATCAACGAGGCTCGTGCATTTTTTTTCCCAGGCCAGCTTGTCGAATGTTATTGTGTTGCCTAAGCAGAACTCATAGACTAAATGTAGCATTTGCACTATGCACTATCAAGACTATAGCTAAAAACCTACCCTAAAGCTACCAACATATTTCGCATACGTTGTTTACCAACAGGCATCTGGCCAGACCCCAATACTGAACACATGAAAAAAAAAGGCACAATCTTTCTCTTTCATAATGATTTACAACAAACGAAAATTGGTTTTGCTAAAAAAATTAATTAAAAAAAAAGTTACAAAAGTTAATACTTCATAAGATAACACCAATGGGAAGAAAACAGGCCCTAAATGTCCTTATGTTCCATCTGGCCACCAGAGGGCGCCGCCAAAGACTAATAGCCCACAGGTGTATTTGATCTCAACTAATTATTAACCTCTCCGGTCCTTGGAATGGCCACTACCCAAGTCTCAGCGCCCAGTGCATCAGTTGTCTGCGAAGATCCCCCAGTGAACCAGCCCTGTGAACCTGGGCATCCCGAGACCACTGAACTAGTCTCCCAGTTTCCCAAGCATCCCGAGCCCACTGAGCTAGTCTCCCGGTTTCCCAAGCATCCCAAGCCCACCAAGCCAGTGTCCCGGTTCCACAAGCATCCTGAGCCCACCGAGCCAGTCTCCTGATTCCCCGAGCATCCCGAGCCCACCAAGCCAGTTCCCTGGTTTCCCGAGCACCCCAAGCCTCCCAAACCAAGCCCTGAGGATGAGCGATGCTTTGACTTCCAGCCCAAGCCCTAGTCACAAAACGGTTACTAGAGCAAAGGTGGTTTTGGCCCATGCAGCTCTTGCGGTAACACACAGTCCAGCCCAGGGCCAGTGGTGGCTATGGGCAGGGGTGGGCTCAGCCCACCCAAACATGCATCTTGCCCACCCAATCAAAAGTTTTTTTTTAATAGTTGATATTCCGGGGGCGTGTTTGAATGCTTAATCTCTTAATTGTATTTACTGTAGGTCCATATACTATGTCTATGTTTAGTGCTGCCCATAGCCACCACCGGCCACCATTGCTATCCCCCCTCCCTCGCCCACCATACAAAATCAATGGCCCTTCCAAGGTGTTGGTTCTGGCGCCGGGCCTGGTCCAGCCTGAGCCCCAGACCGGCTTCCAGCCCGAACCCTAGACAGGCTTCCAGCCCGAACCCTAGACAGGCTTCCAGCCCGAGCCCCAGACAGGCTTCCAGCCCGAGCCCCAAACCGGCGCCCATTCCGAGTCCCAGAATGGCGTCCACCCCGAGCCCCAGATCAGCGCCCATTCTGAGCCTCAGACTGGCGCCCAGCCCGAGCCCCGAGGGATCGCCCCCAGGGATCGCCCCCAGGGATCGCCCCCAGAAAATCGGTTTTGCCATTTTTTTTTTTTTTTTACAAAAGTTAATACTTAAAATAACACCAATGGGATGGAAACAGGCCCTAAATGTCCTTATGTTCCGTCTGGCCACCAGAGGGCGGCAGAGATCACTGCCAGAGACTAATAGCCCACAGGTGTATTTGACCTCTCAACTAATTATTAACCTCTCCTTAAGAGAGCGTGTTTTCTGTTGTTTCTTTGTCTTTGCATGGAAAACGCCTAACATGTGCTCTAAGCTGTTGAGCTCTTTAGTTAGTTTTGTCATTTTCTCAAGTGTTCCTTTGTTAGCCTAGACCTTCTCTAGCGACCCTTTGTATGTTACTGTGGCTACTCTCAAGTAAAGTGGCCTATTTAGGCTTGAACCAGCATTTCCTTGTTGCCTCATCTCTGCGCCTGGGTCCTACCCTACACATCTCACAGCAAGCAAAGACCCCACCATGGACCCAGAGGAGATCGACCTGTTCAGGAGCATTGTTTCCCACTGACGAATACTGCTGGAGCGGCAACAAGAACAACTCTCCTAAATAACAGAGGCACTCCTGGCCCTTACCCATTCCATCTGGCAACTCCACACCCCAGGTCCCGGAGTGGCCACTACCCAAGTCTTAGCGTCAGTTGTCTGCTGAGATCCCCCAGTGAACCAGTTCCATGAAGCAGGGCATCCCGAGCCCACCGAGCCAATCTCCCGGTTTCCCGAGCATCCTGAGCCCACCGAGTCAGTCTCTTGATTCCCTGAGCATCCCGAGCCCACCAAGCCAGTTCCCTGGTTTCCCGAGCACCCCAAGCCCCCCAAGCCAAGCCTTGAGGATGAGCAATGCTTTGACTGCCAGCCCAAGCCCTAGGCACAAACCGGCTACAAGAGCAAAGGTGGTTTTGGCCCATGCAGCTCTTGTGGTAACGCACAGTCCAGCCTGAACCCCAGACCGGCTTCCAGCCCGAACCCCAGATCTGCACCCATTCCGAGTCCCAGACTGGCGTCCACCATGAGTCCCAGACCGGTGCCCATTATGAGCCCCAGACCGGCTTTCAGCCCAAGCCCCAGACCGGCTTCCAGCCCGAGCCCCAGATCTGCACCCATTCTGAGTCCCTGATCGGCGTCCACCCTGAGCCCCAGACCAGTGCCCATTATGAACCCCAGACTGACACCCAGCCCGAGCCCCAGGCCGAAGCCCGGACTGGTTTCCAGCCCGAGCCCCTACCGGCCCTGGTCCCCCCATCCCTGGACTTTGTCACAGAGTTACCTCCGTCCCAAGGGCTAGCCACTATCCTGGGCATGGTGGTCACTGCGTGGTGGTCACTCTGGCTCCGAGCTGGAGCCACTCCTAAGGGGGGGGGGGGGTGGGGGCAGAGATCGCCCCCAGAGACTAATGGCCCACAGGTGTATTTGATAACTAATTATTAACCTCTCTTTAAAAGAGGGTGTTTTCTGTTGTTTCTTTGTCTTTGCTTGGGAAATGCCTCTTTTTTTTGCATTTCTCAAGTGTTCCTTGTTAACCTTGACCTTCTCCCTTTGTACATGCCTCATTTCTGTGCCTGGGTCCTACCCTACATATCTCACACTAAACTATTTTTTCACCTCCCATAGGCTGAATTGGGTGAATTGTGCCTTTTTTTGCTCATCTATAACATTTGTATTTTTCTGTATACCAAATTAATACTTGATACCAAATACTGTTGATACCAAATACAAAAAATGTTTTGTTTTTTTACAAATTCATGGAGAATTAAAAGCTTAGAATATATAAAGTGCCCTGCGTAAGTAATGGGACAGTGAAGCATTTTCTTCTTTTGGTTCATTTTACATCAAACATTTTTACATTACTATGAGGTTAAAGTAGAGATTTTCATCTTTTATTTGATGGTATTTGTGTACATATTGGTTTCACCATTCAGAAATTACAACACTTTTTATGCATAGTCCCCCTATTTTAGGGTACCCAAAAGTAATGGGACAATTAACTTGACAGGTGTTTCTGGTAAGTCAGGGGTGTTCCGTCACATAATTAATGCATAAGAGAGCTGTCAATGTCTAGTATTGATTCTAAGCTTTCTAAGTAAATGTGTCAGAGACTACCATCTGCAGAATACGTCACCAGCTACAACTACAGACACTGCACTGCAAGGAACAAACCACTAGTTAACCTAAAAAAGGATGGTCAGAATACAGTTTGCTAAAAAGCCTGTAGATGTCTGGAAAAAGGTCTTGTGTATAGATAAGATTAATATTATCATGTACCAGAATGTTTACAAGATGAACATTTGGAGAGGATCTGACCAAGATGTACAGCATACTACCTCATCTCTGAACATGGTGCAGGGGGTGTTAGGTTTGGGCATGTATAGCTGCCACTAGAACTTGCTAAGTTGTCTTAATTGATGATTGTAATTGCTGAGAGCAGCAGCAGAATGTATTCTGAAGTGTACAGAAACACCTTGTCTGCTCGAGTTTAAATCCAATTTAAATCATGCATTTAATTTTGTGATGATAAAAAAAGACCTCAAAACAAACAACAGAATATGGCTGTAGAGCAGGCCTGGCAGAGCACCACCAGAGAAGATACCCAGCGTCTGGTGGGTTCAATGGGTCACAGACTTAGTTATTGCATGAAAAGTATTGTTGACCAAATACTAAACATGAGTGCTTGACATTTGATAAATCTGTCCCATTACTTTTGCGTAGCCTGAAATAGGGGGACTATGCATACAAATTGTGTTCTCAATGGTGAAACCAATATGTACACAAATACCATCAAATAAAAGCTGAGAATCTCTACTTTAACCTCATAGTACTTGTATAATTTAAAATCCAAATTTTTGGAGTGTAGAGCCAAAAGAAAAAAAATGCTTCACTGTCCCTCACTTACGCAGGGAACTGTACATACTTGAGAGCCCCAAAGTACCTGAGGTCTGGCCAGCAAGTACCGTTTTGCATTTGGCCAGCAGAGTTAATGGAGAGGTATGTGCAGTTCCATCAGGACCAGTTTAATCCAAAACAGGACATTTACTTTGGGGAAATGCAAGTTGTGTTTGATTGCATACCCATACATGAAACCAAAATGTCAATGTGCGAATGATTGAAACTATCAATTACCACCAGGACCTCCCCTCCCCCGATGGGCCAAATGACTGTGATCTCTGTTGTTTACAATGTGTTGATGCTGAGGTGTTACATGACTAGGATGGAGGTATGATTGGTTTCTTTGCAAAAGCCCTTAATTTAAATACTGTCGTTGGAAGTCGGGTATAAAACAGAAGTAGAGCACAGATTCTCTCTTATCTCTTTGTCTTGGTGTGTGGTCTGAACCTGTGAGTACTGTAAAAGTGACCATGTGTTCATATCTCTCTTTCTCTCTCTCACTCCAAATCTACCGCTCTCTCTATCTATCATTTACATAAGTGTAGAATGTCAAATGTTTCTATGATGTATTGCCTTAACATAGTAATTGTATACGTTTACAGTATTATTAAAGCCTCATTTGATTCATTCTAACGTGACCATTCTTGCTCTACTCAGCACAGACTTTTGTTTTTTGTTTGTTTGCCAATAGTGTTAATTAAATTACTTGGAGTCAGATTAGTAATATTAAGTTATGCTTTGCTATTATCAGTACATAGCCAAATCCTTGCCTAACCTCTGTATTGTAACTGCCATCCTATAAGGCTCAACAAGGTTAGTATAAGTTTTCAGGAGAAGGCATTAGCAAACGTAAGTACAAACAGACAAAAATGCGTCCCAACCACGATTTGAACCAGCAACAATGAGATTGCCAGTCACTCAATCACATTTGCAGCTTTTCATACAATTAGGTCATGAGATTTCATACAACTAGGTCATGAGATTTCATACAACTAGGTCATGAGATTTCATACAAATCTGGTG
Organism: Argentina silus; assembly: GCF_951799395.1. Taxonomy (NCBI): domain Eukaryota; kingdom Metazoa; phylum Chordata; class Actinopteri; order Argentiniformes; family Argentinidae; genus Argentina; species Argentina silus. The sequence continues at coordinate 40,190,241 of NC_139653.1, forward strand.
TTCTGCTTTGTGTATAAATTCATACGAATTAAGCATGAGGTCCTGTTGAACACAATTACAACTATCCCCCCTCACCAAAACAAAAGCATGGCTCCCCCACCTGTAACATAAAACAAATATAACCAAGCACATCAACAAGTCTTTGTTTTGTTGAAAATCAAACTCCAAACAGAGCGAAAATCTAATGTGTCACACATTATGCATCATACATTTGTGCATGTTATGCCATTAGTAATCAGACCCAAGTCAAATACATGTAGAATACCTTTGACCTTGATTTAACTTAGAATTTGCATTTTTGGGACCATTCCAGTGGCAATTCATTCATAATGCATTATACACATGTATGTCATAGTGTTACCACAAATCCTTATTCTGTGTGGGTGGCTGAAATCAGATCTCATATCTGAATTAATACAATCCAAGTCATAGAACCCTGCACTCTCAGAATATGAAGACATAAGAGGCAACTGTTTCATTAAGAGTGTCTAAAACCTGAATTATAAACCTATGTCTCCACCTCCTCCTCAGTCTCCGGGCTAACTTCCCCTCCTTTCTTCATTCATATGTAAAACACACATTGTTAAAGGTCAGTGTATGTGAATGTGGGAGTGTGCATTTGTGCGTGTGTGAGTCTGTGTGTGCGTGCGTGTGTGTGTGTGTGTGTGTGTGCGTGCGTGCATGTGCGTGTTTAAAGCAGGGGTAAAACTCTGCCGCCCATGCATGCTGCTCATAGAGAGGTGCAGTTTTGTGCCTGAGGGGCAACCGAGGAGGGGGCACGCGGGCAGGCAGCCACCAGAGAAAGAGGTTACATACATATTCATCACATTGGACATGCACATGTAAACCACATTTAATATGCCGTGACAGGGGAAAGTTGCGTCCAGGCAACAGAGGAGAGAGAAAGGCGGCGAGCAAGTGGCAAGAGTGGCGTGAAAGGTGCACATGCACACAGTCATAAGGTGATGAAAAGATAGATGTATAGATAGATAGATAGATAGATAGATAGATAGATAGATGTATAGATAGATAGATAGATGTATAGATAGATAGATAGATAGATAGATAGATAGATAGATAGATAGATAGATAGATAGATAGATAGATAGATAGATGTATAGATAGATGTATAGATAGATAGATAGATAGATAGATAGATAGATAGATAGATAGATAGATAGATAGATAGATAGATAGATAGATAGATAGATAGATCAATAATCCAATGAAATGAAACGGCCAAACCAAGGTAACGTTTCAGAGACTCTGGGGGGGGGGGGGGGGTGTAGGAGAGGACAGGGGGACATGTATTACCCACCCAGGGGAGTGACGGCAGTTCAAACAGATCACAGAAGAAAAGAGCTCTTTGGCGTGACACTTAACCCCACCGATAGCTAGCTAGCTCTCGCTTAACAATAACAGCGATCAACGTCTCCCTGTTATAAAAGGGTTTGTTGATGCTCTACCTGTCCTGGGCTGTAGTAGACTGTCTGAGGGGGGGCTTAGGACTAGGGAGGAGAGGAGGGGTGATCTGGTAACCCAACTCCTCCCATTCAGACAGAATCAGAGCGCCTTTGGCATCCCCGCTGTGTCCTTAATTCCAACAAAGCCCTAGACGCGACTCCGATTCCCCATCAGGAGCTTCCCCAAGAGCGCTAATTACGCTATCGGTTTTCCTTAGTTGGGGAATGGGAACGACCTTTTCCCTTGAAAGAGAGCATCGCAAGAGAGGGACACTCCCAGTGTTTGGGAATCTGGAATGCTGGGGCCAATTCAGTCAATGCAATAAATCAATAAAACATCTGAAAGTACGCAAACAATTTATTTCCAATGAGAATTGTTAAGATAAATAGAAATCCACTTCCTGCATTGACTGAATTGAAATCCACTCCAAAACCACCCAGATCTCGAATATCCGTCCCAGTTACAGGGAATCGGCGGAACAAGTTTATCCTCTCCAGTGGAGCCGTGTGCTGTGTATCTGCCTCGGCCCTAACCTTCCAGTTTGTCTGGAACAGTGGGGAATCCTCTTCAATCACCATAAGGAGCTCCTCTCAGCCCCACTCATATTTTAACCGCGGGCCCCGACGCGAGCCAAACCGTGGGGGCTCCCTGGGAAGCCCGTCAGCGGCTGTAACCCTAGCACCGAAATTGCCTTTTGACGATGTAACTGGTGTTGTTTTAAGAGGGCCCCCTGAAAAAAAAATATTTAATCATTTCTCTTTCTCACTTACTTTTCCCAGCATGAGAGCAAAGAGAGAGAGAGAGAGAGAGAGAGAGAGAGAGAGGGAGAGAGAGAGAGAGAGAGAGAGAGAGGGAGAGGGAGAGATTCGGCATTCCAAACCAGTGAAGGAGAGACTGCAGACGTTTCCGGAGCAAAGAGGAGGAAAGCTCTTACGAGGCACTTCTTAATAGGATCTTAGGACTCTGAGAACCCTAAGCAGGCTACTCCCCTCAGAGAGTCCTCTGGGGTAAAAATATGACCTGGGTTTTAATCAGGAGTGAGCAGACATTACACAAACAACACCAAGTAGTGCTGCCACCCTGACACATCGGTATTGGGGCTCAAATGACATGATAAGAAAAACAAATGTTACTGTAGCATACTAGGCTACCTCTTCATATGTTGCAACCACATTGTTCAGGGAACAAAAAACAAATATTACTTACATAAATTGGGCCAGAAAAGCATTTCGGTGAGATTAATGAGTACTAAAAGGCAACTGGATGTGTTATGATATCACAGTCTACCCATGTCCTTACACATCTCCCGATAGGTTCGACACACACACTCACACACACAGACAGACAGACAAAGATACACACACACACACACACACGCACACGCGCGCGCACGCACACACGTAAAACTGATATGTCATTGAAAGACCTAAATGAACCCATGTCTCTGTTTGTGAGAGTGAATAACAGCCACTCGGGTCCAGCCCTCCTTGAGTACACATTGTCCTCACACTCTGCCAGCTTCTATGGCTGACACCCACTTGAGAGCTCTGAAGCACTGTGTATATATGGCCACAAGTGGTATTACTGTTACAGCAGATCATCTTACCCATTGCCATTAGTTATACAGTTGGTCTGACAGTAAAAGTCTATGGGATAATGGGAAGGGTTGGCATCATACTACAATCCCCACTACATCCCGTTGACTATAGTCACAGGGTGATCACTACGCCCGCAGCTTAGATTAGATTAGATTAGATTAGATTCAACTTTATTGTCATTGCACAGAGTACAAGTACTGAGACAATGAAATGTAGTTTGGCATCTAACCAGATAGAGCAAATAGTGGCATAGTGCAAAAGACATGATATTGTAGACAGTGCATGGTATTACAGTATAAGGTATTCCAGTGAGTATAAATAAATAAATATAATAAGTGAATATACATGAGAGGGGAGGAGGGGAGGAGGGCAAACAGTCCGTGACTGGGGAGAGAGGTGTACCTACTGATGCCTTGCGCCCTCCGCAGACACCGCCTGTGCTGGAGGACCTCGATGGCAGGGAGTTGGGCACCAGTGATGTACTGGTCGGTTTTCTCCACCCGTTGCAGGTCCTTCCGGTCGCAGCCAGACCAGCTGCCATACCACACTGATGATGATGAAGTTTGTCAGAATGCTCTCGATGGTGCACCAATAGAAGATGACCACCTGTCTGTCTCCTAGGAGACAGACAGGCTTTGTTCAGTCTCCTCAGGAAGTATAGACACTGCTGCGCCGTTTTGACCAGGCTGGAGGAGTTGAGGGTCCAAGAGAGGTCCTCTGAGATGTGGACACCCAGGAACTTGAAGCTGGAGACACATTCCATCCCCATCCCATTGATGTAGATGTGGGTGTGTCTGCAGGCCCCAGCTTTCCTGTAGTCCACAATGAGCTCCTTGGTCTTCTTGGTGTTGAGGGCCAGGTTGTTGTCGGCACACCACACTGCCAGGTGCTGGACCTCCTCCCTGGGGGCCGACTCGTCGTTGTTACTGCTCAGGCCTACCACCGTGGTGTCGTCTGCGAACTTGATAATGGTGTTAGACCCATGCACAAACACGCAGTCGTGGGTGAAGAGGTAGTGGAGGAGAGGGCTCAGCACACAGCCCTGTGGGACACTGGTGTTCAGGGTCTGGGTGGAGGAGGTATAGTTGTCTAACCTAACAAACTGGGGTCTGTTGGTCAGGATGTCCAGGGTCCAGCTGCAGAGGGAGGTGCTGATGCCAAGGTCACTGAGTTTGGTGACCAGCTTGGAGGGGATGATGGTGTTGAATGCTGAGCTGAAGTCAATGAACAGCATCTTTGCGTAGGTGTTGTTGTTATCTAGGTGGGTCAGGGCGGAGTGTAGTGCCATGGAGATGGCATCCCCCATTGACCTGTTCAGGCGGTAGGCAAACTGGTGGGGATCCAGTGTGGGGGGTAGGTGGTCTTTAATGTGAGCCAGGACCAACCTCTCGAAGCACTTCATGATGATGGGGGTGATTGCAGCGGGGCGGAGGTCATTCAAGCCCACTGCAGCAGAACTTGAGGCACGTGGGGACAACTGCCTGGGCCAGGTTAAAAATGTCAGTGAAGACCTCGGCCAGCTGCCCAGCGCTGCCCAGGGATGCCGTCACCTTGCTCAGTGTGCAGCACACATCAGTGGTGGAGAGTGTGAGGGGCTGGTCGTCTGGTGGGGCTCAGCTTTGATGGCTGGTTCCTTGTTGTCCCAGTCGAAGTGAGCATAGAAGTGGTTGAGCTCGTCGGGGAGGGAGGCAGTGCTGGTTGGGGAGGCTGTGTTTTTGGGCTTGTAGTCTGTGATGGCCTGGATGCCCTGCCACATGCGTCGGGGATTAGAGTTGTTCTGAAAGTGCTCCTCAATCTGCAGTTTGTGGTTGTGTTTGGCCTTCCTGATGCCCCTCTTCAGGTTCGCCCTGGATGAGCTGTAGGCCTCTGCATCGCCAGATCTAAAAGCGGCGTTGCATGCCTTCAGCAGTAAGCAGACCTTAATGCTCATCCAAGGCTTCTGGTTGGGGAAAGTTCTTATCTGTTTGTGGGTGATGACACTGTTTGGTTCATGTATTGATGTAATCCAGAATGGAAGAAGCATATGAATCAATGTCCATGTGGGAGTCCAGGGTGGCCTGAGTGGCGAACATACTCCAGTCAGTGTATTGAAACTGGTGCTGTAGTGTAGAGTCCACTCCCTCTGGCCATCTTACAGACAAGATTAGCCGTTAGCAAGATTGCTATGAGTTAACTCTCCAAACATACATACAGTAGGCTTTAATAGCATTGTCCATTATGATTGCTTGGTCACTGAGCTCTGACTCAGGAGAGTCACAGCATTAAATCACACTATTTCTCCATTGGCAGCTGTACAGTACGTTGATTATGGGCTGTTATAGGGGTCCACTGAACTGGTTGTTGGCTGGAGCTAGGGTTCGTGTAAAAGCTTAGGATATGTCATTGGGGGCTCAAATCAGGGAGGAGTGGTCTGATCTTCAACTCAAAATAAACTACCAAGTCAATATGTTAGATATGACATTTCTGTAGGAGGTAAATAGATTTTCTATGATTTAGAGACTAAATGTCACATACAGTACTGATCCATTTATTCTTTCTCTGCTCTGTAGTTAATTAAGATCAGTCTGAACTATAAAGTCTAGTCCAATCCAAATATGTTGTGGGTTTGAAAATACACAAATGAGTGTGTGAATAACATTATAGGTGAAATGCTTCACTCTGCCACTTGTTTGATATAAAGTGGAGTTTGACTCTCAAATTCATAGACAGAGCTCTGGATGCAGGGACTGGATATCAGTCCATGATATTGAAATTATTTATTATAAATGTAAAGCTATACATTGTTACAAATGTATAAGTCATATTCTTCGATAATTGAAGGGAATATGTCATTAATTGTAATGACCATTAAACAGAAGAACAAATCCCAGATTTTGTCCTTAACTCCTCTCGTCTCAACTTAAGCCGGAGAATTTAAACTGACAGAACCACTGTCAACTGATGCAGTGTCTCTTACATGCCATCACACTAAACCTGCCTCCCTCCATCACCCCTCCTCCCCTTCTCTCCAGTGCCTACCCAACCTGAATGATAAGCCCAAAGAACATCATTTATGTAAATGTAATTAGGGGGAGAAACATGATAGCGGGATGCAGGGTGCCAATGGAAATTTATCACTCGGAATGCTTCGGCTCTAAACATTCAATTAAAATATTGAGTTTCGCCAGATTTAATCTAAACGTAATAAATTACTGAGCGGAAGGTTTTTCACTGAGTGGCCCAGTGTTCCGACGTCAGTGTTCCGACGTCAGTGAGGCCCAGGGGTTGGCTGGGGGTGGCCTTACAAGCCGGCGGTGGATGGCATGGCAGGAAGAGGACGAGGAAGAGGAGATGGCTTCATGCTGTGAGTTGGGTCCTGGCCACTGTGACTGGGGAGTAAGTGAACACTCGGTGAGGTAGACAAACACAGACGTACAGCAGTGGGAACCCCTGGACTCGGACGGACATCAAAGTGGGACATGGCCCGCTCTCGAGTTACATGCTGGCTGCAGACCCTGTGAAGGAGAGGGAGTTGGAGAGGCCAGGTTGGCAGGCCTGGACATGATGAGTCCTTTATGTTTCCTCTAAATATGACCCATTCAGAGAATGCTGAGATGAGTCCAAATAAAGTGCACACTGAAGAACTGTCTTGAGTGAAAAGACTAACTTTTGTTCAACCCTGTGCCCTAACTGCTGGCTTCGGCTGTGAGTGAAAACATAGAAAACTTTAAAGTGTTTTCACTTACAGTCCACATTTTCCTTTTTTATCTCAGAAAGTTGTAATTAAGCTAGGATGAAATACAATATTAGTATATATAAGCTTACGTCAATTTGGATTGTGTTGAATTGTTATAGTCCTTTTATGGTAGCTCCACTCCATAACAACATATGTATTGTCAATTAAGTTAACTCACACCTTGCTAGTTCCCGAACCTCACCCAAGGAACCTAGATGGCATTGACACTTGCACCCTGTAACAAGCCAACAAAATCATCAGTTTTTTTTTACAGTTCATCGTTTTTTTTTTGCAAGTACAAGACGCTGAAAGCGCCAGATGTGATTTTCACGGAAGTGTTTTCAAGGTGATAAACCTTTCACTCTCCAGGTGCGAAGTGATTGTGGATAGGGTTAGATGGTTCATACTGCAAAGCAACACACACACACACACACACACACACACACACACACACACACACACACACACACACACACAAACCAATGCAAACACACACATACAAACACCCATACAAACACACACATACACACCAACGCAAACATACACACACACACACACACACACACACACACACACACACACACACAGTGTCAGCGGCAGACCTGTGTAGGGGTGAATGGTTGTGCTGTTGTCTCCGGTGTGTGCCAGGAGAGCTGATCTACAGATAATGTAGATCTGATAATTCTCATTACAATAGCTGTATTTCCCACCCCTGCTCACAAACAAACTTGCCTGCTGTCAGCTGGTCATACCACTGTAGAATGAGAAAGAACAAAGTAATTATCAAGTTCATTTACAAGAACAACACATCTTAACTTAACACAAGACTCTTATCTGTTGTTAACAATGAACAGAAGCTATAGTATGTCAAACGTTAGAGGTAACATCTAGTGTAATAAACATGTATGTTTACAAAGTGCACACTTTTAGACACCACATGTGTGATGAATCATCCATCCTCCAAGTGACTCACTACGGAGAAACATGGCTTCATTTGTAAATGATAATAAGCCCTCTTTGTCCTTGTTTTCTTTATATCACATTAGAATTTCATCTCAGGGGAGAATTCATAGGGATTGTACAAACGTGTATGTTTAATGAATAAGATTACACATAGGGAGTTTTTTTTTTGGCTGTTCATGCTCTTTCTCTCACATCTCTCCCGGTACAGTACATAATGTGCATAATGTTGGAACATGACCCCATTCCTGCTGCATTTCCATATGATCCCTCTGGTTCTCTGCAACATTTTGTCTCACTTAGCTCCACATTTCAAAGCACAAGGAGCTCAAGGAGCTCCATGAAAACATCAATTTCTATAGCAGCTCTACACCTATACACCTACATGTAGGTAGCAGCACTGGAGGGGAGTACAACACTGAGGAAAGGCCTAAGGCCTAAGGCCTCATCAACAAAATTAATGCTGAAAATATTTGACGAGAAGATAACACTAAATACACCCAGAAGAAACGATAACAAAACAAAAATCATTTTTCATTTTGGTTGACTAAAACGAGACAAGATGAATCTCTGTGACTAAAAAAAGAGTTTTTGGAGAGATGGAGGTGTTATTTGCTTGGTCCAATCAGAAACATGCCAGACATTAGCAGAATTGTATGTTGTATTGTAGGAAAAATAATATCTCAAGAGAGTCTGTGAATCTTCTTGTTTGAGAGGGGCAGTTGGTTTGAGCAATGCAGTGAGCAGAACCACTGGTCTACAAATCACCTGCTGTAAAGAAATAAACGCAAATTGTGTGATCAATATCAGAGGATCTGCACAGTGCCTTGCTGAGGCTGATCCGCTCAAACACAGTTTGTTTTTGCATTGATTACTGCCCTTTATGTGCCCTGTCCAGGGGTATGACTTTTATGACCTTGTTGGAAAATCCTTTGCAGAAAGTAGCTACAAAGGGGTGGAAACCCGTTTGAAATGAGTGACGCCCCACAACATGTTAAACCAATCAAATAAATTCCTTGGGTGGAGCTACAAAAAAACTGAATTCAGTTTTTCCTTCAGATTTTCTTCCATTTCCTTCAATGTTGCAAACTAGCATAGGCAACAACTCTCTGCAAAAGACGCACATAACAACAAGCAATCATTCTATGGGCATGCGGTGGGAGGGTTCATGGAATGTAACATCCAATAAAATTGAGAGCACATTTCCCCATCGTCCAGTTCAATCAAAGCCAGAATGGCTAATCTAAAATTTTCCAGACCTCCAAAAGAGGCGTGAGAACAACATGTTTTGGAGGTATGGCTATGCTAGACTAGCTGCAGAGTAATGTGTTATTCTCCTAATTTGTCTGGGAAGAAAATCATGGGACAGGATATAGTAGGAGAAGCTATGTTTGCACTCTATGGAAGTGAGTGATTCATGTTTACTATGGGTTAATGGGACAATGCAAATGTGATGTGACTACACCAAATTTAACACTGCACCAAATTCATTCCGAGAGATTGTACGTGCCATCGACCAGGCCGCCAATGGTGTCATATTAATAATATAATATAGTCCATGGTTATATAGTTTAAGAGCAGCTATTGTGTCCAAATAGCAAACATTAACATTAGAAACAATAATTAGCTCATATTGTTGTCCATAGCGCAATTCGAACCAGAGATGTACGGGTTGCAAGGCAAGATGTTATGTCACGTGCACATAGACCGCGCAATGTGGTTGAGGTCTGACGGAAGTCCATTGGTTTCAATGGGGTGCTTTTGCGCACCATTGCAGTGCATTGCATTCCACATTCCTCAAAATCCTACATGTGCGCTAAAATGAGCTGTGGCACTTGACTTTGTGATATTATAAGCTAACTGTCAACACCACAGCAACACTAGTTAGCCACTCAAAGTAAATGCCTAATACTGCCTAACCGCCACGCAATTCAGAGTTAATATATATTGACTTCTTACGTAAGTCACGCAAATTCACTTACCCTCATGTAGCGTATCTTCAGTTTTTGACTCATCATCCAAAAATATATCTCATGCTTCAACCAGGACACACAATTGGGAATGTGCAATAGATACTCAATTTAATTAGGAGACTGTGTTGCTATATGGCATGATTTTGAAGAGAATTTTCATAGGAACTTTCTCTCAGTTTCTCTCCTCCACATGTTCTAGTATGTCAGATGTCTAGTTGTTATTTCCTCTTTGCTTGATTGTGATTGGTTGTTTCCTTGCCTGTGGGGCTGTAGTTTCCTCCATAAAGACTCTGTACTCTGTACAGGTACTGTACTGTACCTGAACCTTTCTTGAATAACCCATTGTACTTCTCCGCTACGATCTTCCTTCTACAACATTGTTGTCACCCAGGTACACATTGTTGGAATATAATGTGAGCTTTCCCTGTTATCATTTCAAACACTGAGCGCCTGAAAAAGCTCCACATGTATCCAATCCATTATTAAGCTTCATCTGGGTCTGGGTCTGTGTGCCTGGATCCTGAGCTGACACCAAACACCATGGGCCCAGCCACTGGATAGCACGGCCATGTTTAATTCATCCCTAATTAACTGGTTTTCATTTGAAATCAGGAAACTATAGACCTGGATGTCTGACATATAACTCATCTTAAATGCTCGGCCAACATTACGTCTGGGATGGTGGATAGGAAGGATATATCAACCCCCCTAATCTGATATTGGTACGATCCATTATTTACTTCAGATCCAGTTTTAATTACCACGGTAATGGAGTATACGGATTGTATGGGGTTGCGTTCCATGAAAACAATGTAATAGAGTAATAAATAATACTTCTTTTTATTTTTTTAACAATGCAATGTTTTTGCTGTTTTCTTTTTAAATAGGACAACAAGACATTTTGGCTGACTATCAACATTTTGATACATGCGTTGCCGTAAATAAATCTGAAGTGTGTTACTGTATGTTAATTGTGCTCAAGTATTTTGTAAATGTACTTGTGGATTTGAGGAAGTTATGGAGACATTGGTATTGGTATTATGTATTCCAAGCTTTTTTTATATTCTTTTGACCCTAGTTTGGTGTCTGATGTGTGTGTGTGTGTGTGTGTGTGTGTGTGTGTGTGTGTGTGTGTGTGTGTGTGTGTGTGTGTGTGTGTGTGTGTGTCACCCCACTCTGCGCACACACACACAAGACACACACTAATTGCCCTGTCTCTCATAAGGAATGTCTTATATTTTATTCACCTTACCAGACCATAACAACTTCCTTAATTTTCCTGTACCTTGCTAATACACACCCTACCTGGAACCCTATCTTCACCCCTCTTATCTCTGGCACTACCCACAGACCAGAGAGCTGCCAACCAGAGACGGAGGATAGCAGACAGAGGTGGGGGAGGCAGGGAGGGAGGAAACGGGTGACATTGGCGAAGAGTATTTAGTTGTATGGAGTCAAGCCTTATGTCTATGCCTTGTCAGGGGTGAGAACCAGGGGGGAGGATCCCCCCGTCCCGTCCCCCCCCGCTACTGTCTCAGCACAGAGGTTCACAGCAGCACAGCAGGTGACAGGGTGTGTACCTTTTCCCCCACACCCAGGCCCCCAGATATCATTAGCTGTTTCACTAACACTAACAGCAGGCCCTGAAGACAACCTGGGAGAATCGGGCTGGGAATGAGCGACACCTTAAATACATGTTTTAGCGATGCATGCTAAATCGCTCGTTGTACACTCGCTGCTGACATATATGAATTGGTAATAGATCTCTCTGGAGCAGAGGAGAAGACCTGTCTGGCATGCATGCTGATTGAGTGACAACATTTGGGTCATGGTGATGCTTGTTTGCTCAGCATTATATGTCAACACACGGTGACAGCGCCATCATAACACTTAAAACATAAAGATTTCAGACCTAAATGTGTCTTTATTCTGATGTGTTGTATGTTAGTATTTATTTAATTGATTATGATTCACTTAAACATTGTTTCTAAATCAGGTTTTCACAGCTTATCATAAGTTGTTTTAACGTCTTTTGTGTTCAATCACAACAATTCTCCATAAAAAATGGTTTCCACACAGGTCATTCATTGTTCATAAACACACTTGCTTCCTATCTGTTAAACACATACTAACCTCAGAACGTATAACATTGTAAGACACAAACAAAAGCATCCGTCATGGAGGTGACTTTTTAAGTGTGTTACGGAGATGATAGTCTGTGTTGGAGATGACTTATGTATGATTTATACTGTGCGATGGCCCCACTTTTACATATACAAAGTCTGCTTGAACCAGCTGCACTGAATCTACTGTAGCTCTAGTACAGGCCTTCTATGGGCCTCTCCATCCCTGATGCCCGTATACGGGCGTATTGGCTGGCAGGGTCCAATTGTAGGATAGCCTTGTTTACCTCTGATCTGGGGCGGAGGCATAGGTACCTGTACCCAGCTCATTGGCACCAATTCATCCTGAACGTGTTTCCAAACTAGCGATGATGAGAGAGGGAGAGGGAAGGAGAGTGGAGGCAAACAGTTTGAGAAGTTAAATATCCCAGTACAGTAAATATGTTTGTCTGTGTTATAGTTTATTTAAACTCTGAGTGCAATGTACAATGTGTATGGTATGAAAAGAAACATTTATTAGTTGTTTTTATTATTTTAAATACAACATGTTTGTCATTCATAGACACAGTGGTACCACTCCATGTGCTTTCTTTTTTGTTTTTTTTGTTTTTTACTTTTCTGTTATGAACTATTTTCAGATAATGCAATTCTTTAGATAAATGAACTCACTGTGTTTATCATGTGTGGCAGAGTCTCAGTGATGCATCTTAAAGTGTTAGGGTTAGTCTTGGGGTTATCAGTCAATCAATTTAAGATACAATTAAAGATACGTAAAAGAAGAGTAAAAAATATGAAATAAATATGTTATATCAACCAAAAGAGGACATAAGCATATGACAAAGAATTGACACTGGGTTACTGTTCATGCTTCTCTCTCACTGTTCCAGTCTTTTTAATCTCTTGTGGGCTGCAGTACGGAGATACAAGGTCTCTCCAACTCTGGTGTCATTGCTTGAGCATACAGTATTTATTTACAGTGTCTCTCTCACACACATTCCTTCCCACTGAGCCAATGCAGCCAGGCCTTGGGCTGCCAGAAGAGATGTTAACCCAAGCCAGGAGTCCAAGGGCACTGTCAGCTCACCGTGGTTAGAATAACCCAGTGAAACCTCCAGAGAGACCCCTTAGGACTGTGTCAGCACTGGCAGGGAAAAGCCTCACTGCCAAATGATTGGAATAGATGAAGTAAACATGAGTCAATGTTACTGCAGCACATTCAGCTTGATTGTGAAATCGGTCGTGACCAGAGTAAGCGATTTTTTAAGTAATCCAAATATTAAAGTATTTAATTCTTGACTGATGTCAATTCAGTGTATTTGCAGTATTAACCCTTTATATTATAGAATATGGTGCTTACCTTATCAAAGGAATAGCCCCTATTTCCTCGGATGAGTGAAGTGTAATTCGCGTTCAACCCTTATGTCTCCTTATGCCTTCTTTTCAGGGGACTGACATGGTTTTTAAGTGCATGCGCGTGTGCATGTGTGTGTGTGTGTGCGTGTGTGCGTGCAATTGTGTGTGTGTGTGCATTGGCAATAACACTACTTTTCTATCTTTGTCAACACTATCTAACAGGTTTATCTTGATACCCATACAGTATAATCCTCTGTCCTGGATTGCCAACGCACTGGATACTTCTGCAGCACTGTGTATCTTTGACGGGGGAAAAGGACACAGTATCAGCTTTTCTAATTACATATTGGTCATGATCAATTAGGAGCTTTTTAAGTCACTGTGGTAACCTTGTATAAATACTGGGAGAGTTCAGCTGCCATCATCATGCTTTGACAATTAAATTGGTCTGTCACTGTGGATGTGTTAGAGTACTTGACTGTGTGTGTGTGTGTGTGTGTGTGTGTGTGTGTGTGAGAGAGAGAGAGAGAGAGAGAGAGAGAGAGAGAGAGAAAGAGAGAGAACTTGACACTTTGTCGGGGCAGTGGAATGTGTGGGTGTTTGTATGTGTGTGTTGGATCTGGAAATCTTTTTAATCGCAACTGCCACATTGTAGCCAGTTGGCACACTAAACCCATTACCTCATACATCTTTGAGTATTTTCGCAATTGCTTGGAGATGTTTAGAGGTGCTCAAAATGACTTCCATAATCATGTGGTAATATATCAACCATGTGAATTTTATTTTTTTTGCTAAACCTCTATTGGGTCCTCATGTGTGGATATTTTGGTGTAGAGACTACAACTAATCCGACTTGTTGAGGCTTGAGTTACTGAAAAGTTGGTGTATTTCCAAAATTGTATAAAGTTATCATTGTGTCCCTGCTTCTTTTCCATTAGCTGTTTCCCTTTTTATGTTATCAGAGTTGTTTCTTAAATGATGGTCCCAAACGGAGTCATTTTGTGTGGTCATGCAGTGTGTGGTATGGATGGGGTCCGATGAATGGACACCATACTGGCCTCTCAGACCACTCTTCTGCCCTGAAACCCCCTCCTATCCCACACACACATACACAGGCCCCCCCCATTCCTCCCTATTGATGACACCGCTAGCAGGAGGGGGGCATTAGTCACAGTGTCGTCTCCCCCCCACACCCCCCTCCCGCCTCTCAGTCCACTCCAGGACCCTATTGTTTGTTGGTGACTGTTTTTGACTGGAGACGAACAAAAGGTGAGTGTAGGCGCTGTTTGCCCTTGTTTTACATTTACATGTGAATAATACACAACCCCCTCCATCAGCCTCCACCACCCACCCCCTTTGTCTTATCCAAGGTACTGTTATCAAACCTGGATTATTTTTTTTACAAAGGAGAAAAAATACTTTTAGTCTCTTTTCTATCCAGCCAGAATGACTGCCCATGACTTATTAACGTAAAATCTGATATGAGTGCTATCTAAAGTAATTCAGATATGTCTAACATGAACTGTGTGATGCAGTCTGTCATTATGTTTCAATACATGTAGTACTCGATAGTTCTTCCACATCCATCAAAATCAATATGTAATGCATTTTAATGTATTGGGCTTTTGATTTTTGGGCACATTAAAAAAAAATGCATTTCAAATGGAGATGAAGATTTTTCTATTATATATCATATATCTATTTTTTTCCTCTGGTTTGGTCATCCTGCAAATTTAACTGCAGCCAAAAACAGCCCAAAAATGCAAATGAGCATAGAGAAATATGCACATGGTGGGATGCTTCCCTTCTAAGCAGACTGTTACTGTCAGCCATCAAGACATGTAACTTTGATTGACCTACCCTACAGACGTGTATGCACACACGCACGCACGCATGCACGCACGCACGCACGCACACACACATACACACCAATGCCCTACACCCCATACCCCAGAACACATGCACAAACACACACACACACACACACACACACACACACACTCCTTCCTGACCAAATACACACACTTGTTTGGCCATAATTAGCCAAAGTGTCCATGCATGAGTGGATGTGTGGTGAGCAGTGAAGTGGACAGTGAGGAGGGATCATACTAATGCAGAGAGACTGGCTGGCTTGGTCTGTGTTACTACCGTGGGTGACTAGCATGTGCAGGGCCAGGGGACAGAGGGGACCCCTCATTAATTAGGACTCTCCATACAGTGTGTGTGTATGTGTGTGTGTGTGTGTGTGTGTGTGTGTGTGTGTGTGTGTGTGTGTGTGTGTGTGTGTGTGTGTGTGTGTGTGTGTGTGTGTGTGTGTGTGTGTGTTGTAATGGATGTTGATCCTCCCCCATCTCTGTGGAGGTGGAAGGTGCAGGGTCAGAATAGCAGTGACTTCAATGTGTGTGTGCATGTGTGTGGGTGTCTGGGTGTGTGTTCTGTCATTTCTGGAACCCATCCCAAAGCAGACAGACACACGGCGGGTAGCTTTGTGGAATTGGAGAAACCAGGGGGTGATTAAAATTCATATTTTGGCCTCTGTCGCATCTGCATAGCCACGGGACAAGCCTGGAGCCATCACTGTCTGGGGCAGGGACGGGTTGTGTCTGGGGGGAACGGGGACGGGGGGGAGGTGGGGTCACACACACACACACACACACACACACACACACGCGCATGCACACACGCGCGCACACATACACATACACACACACACACACACACACACACACACACACACACACACACAGCTCCTTGAATGTGTGGAGAACCAAGTGAACCTTCCCCCCCAGTACCAGCCGAGCGAGACCAGGCCTGCCATTTCACCTCAGGGTGCCTGAGAGATCAGAGGTCACTTGTAATGGCCCTCCTAGTGCATCTCCCACCAATGTAAACCTGCACTGGAGCCGATACACTCCACTACCCTCTCTTTCAGGACTGCCGCCTGCCTCTTATCTAACAAACAGAGCAGAGAGAGAGAGAGAGAGAGTGTGTTTCGGAGAGAGAGAGGTGCATGCGTGCGTGCGTGCGTGCGTGCGTGCGATGTTGTGAGAGTTTGTGTGTGATGCCACCCACTTACTTACAGGAGTAGAGAACTAAATATCTGTTTGTATCATTTTCATATAAAATAGACAGGGCTACTTTCAACTTTTTACATGTGTCATTCATTTACATGTGTCAGCTGTTGTCTCTGGTAATGATACTAGAAATGTAATTAAAGAAATAATTGAAAAATAATAACGATCACAAAAAATCTGAGTTGTGTCTTCTGGTCTAATTGAGTCATTTTCAATCAGTCTACTCTCAGAGCAGAGTATGTTGTGTTGACTTATAATGCCCTTGTCTTTGTGATTCCTCTCTCCTTTGTGATTGGTATCTCTACCCACCATTATCCCCACCATCTCCATGTTAATGTCCCATGACCCCTTGCTAGACCTTTCATCTTTGACTTTCACTTATCGGTGCTGTAAGGCTCACTAAGGGAGGAGAGGGGTTAAAATGGTTCATTTCACTCTTAATGAGGGTGTGAAGTAATACGGTAATATAGTATATCTTTTTAATGATAGGAATATGTTGTTAAAAATTAACAACATCAACTAACCCCTCTCTCTCTCTCTCTCTCTCTCTCCCTCTCTCTCTCCTCTCTCTCTCTCTCTCTCTCTCTCTCTCTCTCTCTCTCTCTCTCTCTCTCTTTCTCTTTCTCTCTCTCTCTGTCTGTATCCAGTGTGTTTTTGTGTGACCGTTACTCTACAAGGAAACTGTCAACGAGAGGGCAGAGGAAACAGGATTAAAACGGCTTTAAGTATATGAAATATGGTTTGATAAAAGAAAGACAGGCTTCCTTTTTTGTTGGCATTTAACTGACTAACATTATAGGCGTATGACCTCTCTCAAAAAAATAAAACAGTTTTAATGTTAAAATGTACCTATTGTTATATGACTGGACTGGGGAGTTGTGGTTTAATAAATAAATGTAATCAATTTGGGTGTAAATGTGTGTATGAGTTTGAGATACCTAGTCTTAAAAATATGATATTTTCCGTAACATACAACACAAAAAATCTGCACTCATAATATACACTGTTAAAACTCCAAGACCCTGCAATATGTTAAACACAAATTGATTTTTTTTTAATCAAAAGCTAGAAGTCTCGATCTATAACAGTATCATGCTAAGTGGCATGATCAAATGATTTATCATGGACATCACATCTAGATTGCATGATTAATTAGCATTACCATATGTAGTAAATGACCAATAGCTGAAATGAAATCCTAAGTTATATTCTTATAAGACTGCTTGAAGCGTTGAATACTTGAGTGCCCATACAGTATGTCATTCCCAGAAGAATTACTACTCTCTTACTGTTGTTTCTATCTAGCCTGTTTTTCTCTCACTCTTTCTCTCTCTCACCTTAACATATCCGTTTCTATTTTCACCTGCACTCAATAGGGTGGTAACCTTGCTAATTGCATCAATACTATGAAAACTCATGAATACTTTTACTGCACGGAACTACAGAATCAAGGTGTGACTTATCAACAAAGCTAAAAGACAGAAAACACTAACTAACATGAGTTTATCAGCTAACATTATCATGACATATTCAGATGCAATAAAACTGCAAAAATAATTCTAGGGTAAGATTTGCATATCTAAAGCAGGTTTTATAGTCAGATGAAACCTATTCCTTACCAAAGAGCAGACTAAAAAAGAAACAGTAAAAATAAGTAATATTTGTTCAACTTGCAGCAATATTGGAGGTAGCTAAGTGAGATGAGGTCATAGTCCTTCTGTTTTCACATGGAACTTGATCTATCTTAACAACCTAAGCAGGCGATTTTTGGCTCAACCCTACATGCCACACAGAGATAATTATAGCTTTATGTCTGCAAACTCACTGAGGATCTGTGGATCAAACACTACAAGTGAGACCCTTTGATGAAAAATGTTAAATGTCAAAAGCAAAGCCAAGGTTCTGTTTAGTCTGTAAATATTGTGTCTTTATGTTAAGTCCTCTAAGCCACACAGGTTCTAAATAAAGAAAATATCCAGCAAATTGAAAGGTAAATGTCCCTCATATTGGTGCTCTGTATGGGATGTGCACTTTAACTACTTGCCTGACGTGTAACTTAAAGGCATATTTCACCCAAATTACCAAATCACATATTTGGTTTCTTAGCCTGAAATTAACCTATGGACAAAGACAGACTTCAAATCAACACTTTGGGTCTGTTTATCTAACTGTGGTCTGTTTATCTAACTCACTGTCACTAACTGCTAATTTATAGCATTATTTTACCAAAAAAACAATGGAAGTCAATGGATGTTGATAAAAACTGTCATGCCCAAATCATCATAAAGAACCAAATATGTAATTTTGTCATTTGGGTGAACTATCCCTTTAATTTCAAGTAGGCATCACAGTGAGTTTCTCCTGTTTATTTCTACTTTTATAATTTTCTGCCCTCAAACTCTTCCCTAAATGGGCTAGATGATCACGTGGAATAACAACTAATTCTGTCTACTGAGTTGTTCAGGACGAGTCACATCATACTGGTTTGTTGTATGAATCCTACTGCTCTTGGGCTGTGGACCAGTAGAGGGTAACAGTTAGCTCTTCATCTAGGTCTTTACCAGTGGCCCTCTCATTCATTCTCACAGCAAGAGGAATATTATTGTTGTCTTACTCCTGGACCTACTAGTTATGAGGTTTTACCAACATTTGTTGACATAGTATACACCTATTGAATGCTCTTCAGCCAATCATAATCTTATATTCAATAAAGCCATGGTATAACAGTTAAATAAAGAATAACACAACATATACAATAATAATTCAACTAAAATATTACAAGTGAAAAAAGAAAACTGCATATTGAATTCTCAGTTACACTGAACACACCTTCAAGCAATTTTCAATTCAGAAAATGACAACAAAGAGCAAAGCAATTGAAAGCTGAAACAAATAGTAGCTTAACAATTAAAGCTTTAATTCAAACCCATATTTGTTCAAATTATCATTAAGAGCTAGACACAAATGTGTCCTTCCTTGTGATTTTATTTACAAAATTATAGAACATCAAACATTTAATGGAAAATAACAATAGAATCTTTCATACTTTGTCTACATTCTTTGTGTTCTATGATAGATTGTGAGATCACAAAAGCATTGTCAACACATGTTTAGACTGCATCCGTTTGCCAAACATCCTTTCAGTGGCAAGTTAATTCGATCTCTGTATTGTGACAAAAAAATCTGTTGTTTTGTATTTCACTATGGTGTGCCCTTGAGAAAATAATTAAGAAAAGACATAATTGAGGGCTTCCAGTTTTACAAGAGGGGTAAAGTTTGTTTTAAAGACTAACGTTTGCCTTTAAGCACCTCAGAAACTCCTTTAAGTCGATAAAATGTCTGGGAAATGTGTGAAAACATAGTTTTGTCTTTGAAAGCTATGTTTAAGTTATTTACCTCTCCGAACACCTGTGCCATAACATGGTTTAATAATCATGATACTTCAGATATAACAATAAACACCATTATTTCCAAATGAAAATGAAAATTCTAAATGTAAATTTAGTTTAGTTTCCTTCTTTTACAACTTGATAATTGCTTTATGCTCATTTCCACAGCTGTTTAATACCATTAAGATTACCAGAGAAGTTATAGGGTACAGTAACTTCACTAAAGCCAGATCAATGTTACATGCTGCCATTGTTTTTGTAATCAAATATGACATGCTTCTTTCTCTAAATTTGTGTTGTGTTTGAGTCGGCATTTCTCTGTCCAGTGTTTCTCCACCATTCTGGAGGAAAATAGCATTGCAAGAAACACCTTATGTTTTTTTTTTGTATTTTGTTTTGTATACAAGGATAGTGTTTCTCCTTGGTCAATAAGCTTCACCAAGCATGACCTAAGAAATAGAATAGTGAAAATAAAGTGACTTTCTTTATTTGTACTGAAAAAGTGTAACGCCACATGTTCTTGTTATCTAGCTACAGATTGTGAGAGGTTTATTGCAGCGGTTTCAGTCTGTCTTTCCCATGTTTGAGATGTTTCCACTGTGTCTCCTCGGTTTGGAAAGCGGGGTTGAAGGAGAGGCCTGCCTTGCTCTGGCCCAGTGATTTATGGGTAGAGGGTCTCAGTGTGTATATTTACAGTCTCATGACCTGGGAACGACACCCACTGAGCAGAGTAAGGAGGGGGGATGATGAGGAGGGGGGCAAGGAATATAACACACACCAACACACACAGAAACACACACACACATACACACACACACACACACACACACACACACACACACACACACACACACACACACCACACAGGACTTCTTATCAATGTAAGGACCATCATAGTATTGGATGAACTACTGCCCGAGAACAAAACAGGAATCTGACAGTACTGTTTAGTTAGCACTAATGATAATAGTAGTAGTTTTAGCTTCAGCTCGCCATTCAGGTTGGCTGGGCAGCACCATGCTAAATCCCCCAGAGATGCTAATCCCTGAGAAGCTAGCCCCACTGGGGGTAACCACACAGAATGTTAGCATGTTGCTAGCACCAGGGCAAAAAGAGAGCATTAAATAAGAGACAACAGATGGATGTTTACATATCCCAGCCCCTGAGGCTGGGATATGTCTGTGGCGACTGGTGTGTGGATTGACACCCCAGCTTCAAATTGTCACCGGCGGGTTACCAGCACAGCAAATGGTGCGTGTCTGATGAAGGGTGTTAGACACTATACTTATAGGGAATTTGATTCAACCACAAGCATGGAGATTGTTCTTATCAACACACTACTGCACTAAGCAAGTTGTGGAGACTTTATCTGAAAGGTAAAGAGGAAATTACTGATTATTACAACAGGTAGTGTGTGTGTGTGTGTGTGTGTGTGTGTGTGTGTGTGTGTGTGTGTGTGTGTGTGTGTGTCTGTGTGTGTGTGTGTGTGTGTGTGTGTGTGTGTGTGTGTGTGTGTGTGTGTGTGTGTGTGTGTGTGTATGTCTATTCAGTCTTTGCTGCTGGTCTCTCTCCAGCCAGGGCGACACAAAGCAGCTTTCTCACTGCAGATTCACTGGAGATTGTCAAGCCAGGCGATTGGCTGCTGGCAGGAATAATGCCGTGGAAACCGTGCGGAGAGGAGTTGCTGTGTTTTATGAGCCATTAACATTTTATTCATCCCTTCACTGAGGCAGGCTTTGGCCAGGGGTCGCCATGCTTTAAATAAACTCCCATCATTCCTGTGCACCCCCAATATCAGCATTCAGCCACGGCCCCTGAGACTTAATGGACTGGTTATTGTTTGATGTTAGACTTTGAGTTCATGATTTTTCCTTTCTCTTTTTTGGCCTGTGTGTGTATGTGTGTGTGTGTGTGTGTGTGTGTGTGTGTGTGTGTGTGTGTGTGTGTGTGTGTGTGTGTGTGTGTGTGTGTGTGCGTGCGTGCGTGCATGTGTGTGCGTGTGTGTGTGTGTGTGTGTGTGTGTTTGGGTCTATTTACCTAGCTTTGAGATGTAATAGCTTATCGCAGTGCCTCATACTGCACTGCTTGGCGAGAGGGAAGTATCCAGTTTGAAGTTGGCTTCCATGTTGTGTTACAGCTGACCCTCAGCTCAACTTTGACCCCTGACCTTGCGAGGTATCTGTCAGGGGGCTGCTTAACACAAAATGGAGCCTGGTTCCTCAGAGTGAGAGAAAGAGAAAGAGAGAGAGAGAGAAAGAGAGAGAGAGAGAGAGAGAGAGAGAGAGAGAGAGAGAGAGAGAGAGGAACAGGGCACCAACTCACACAGAAGGCTCATTTATCCCCTCTCTCTCAGTGGGCTTTTTTCTCTCCTCCCCTCTTTTGTTTTCACAGCGAAGAAATTGTTGCCCTTTTTTCCTTTCCTTTTCTTTCCCCCCTTGCTCCTTTTCACGCTGGCGTGGGGCTTGGCCACCACCACAGGTACTGGCTGGGACCAGCGGGATTCTGGGAGATTGTGAGATGAGGCTTTAATGAGATCCAAGGCCTCCTCAGCTGGGGAGAAATGTATGCAAATGAGATGCGCAAGCCAAAAGGACCCTGGAACGCCAACTACGGGCGAACTCCAGCCTCCAACTGACTATGTGTGTGTTGAGGAAGATGAGCAGCCCTGATCAGAAGAATGGTAACAAAAGCACCTTTTTTTTCCATCCACCAGTGCAGTTAATGTCCTAAGTGGGGATTGTTGTTGTATAGCTCTTGAAACTTCCATGACTTCTTTTGCTTAACACATCAGTTTGAAGGGAGGGATGGTGGGGGTTTGTATTAAAATGCTGCCACGGAGACCCTTTGGATGAATTTGACTTGTCTTACAACAATGTTGACATTAACATATTGCCATTTGAAGGCAGACTTTCTCATCTAGTTTAACTAAATATGTATGTATATGTTCTTGAAAATATTGAGCAATATACTGGTGAGTTATGCTGGTGGAGATAATTTAGGTATTTCTCCAGTTTAAAACCCCCCACATCATAGAGAAGCTGTTTGAATTGTATAAGTATTTGTCAATCGAATAATCTAAAATGAACTTGAAATAATTGTCCTGTTTTTATATTAAATATATTTAAATAATTTCAAGCTCTATTGAAAAGTATTATAAGAGCAAAAACCTAAAGCTTGAATAAATGAGAGTTATAAAAAGCTTACTTTAATAAAATGTGTTTTGTTTTGGAAAATGAAGATAGTCATCATTACCATCAAGGGATGACATCCAATGGCATTACAGTATATACTTATTTCATCCTGCAATTATTCAAAGCATTGGTCATCAAAGTAAAGCTAAACACATTTGCAAAATGTAAATATATAGAGAGACTAATATAGAGGCCAATATTCTGATATTCCCAAAATAACAATTATAATAAAACCTTACAACTAAACGTATTCTCGCTACACATGTCATGTTTTTTGTCTTCATGTTTTACTTTCTATAGAATTGTTGTTATACTAATGTTGTGTTCACCATTTACCAGTGGTTTATGTGATAATAAATCCCAAATGCATTGAAATTGTATATATACAAATATTAAATTCAGATTTATTTTGTTTATAAACTATAGAACGATTTTATTCTAAATTATGCAGTTGTCATGGGATAATTTAGAATGTGTGCGTTTCCATGTTCCATTGATTTCAGTTAATCTTCCTCTTATCTTTGTGTAATTCTTCAATTCAGTTGTGCATGTTCTCAGAGATGTACTATTGTGTAATTTTTAAGCTTACATTGCTTATTATGTGCTTATGATTTTAACAAGTACGACGTGTCAAAAAGCTTTCTTTTGAACGACCGTGAAAAATATGTAGTCAAAACACCTGATACACTTGTTGAATTAGTCTAATTTGTGAGGATTTATGACATTTGTAATACAGTAAAATGAATGCGAGTGAATTACTCTCACGTACAAATCATTTCAAATGTCTAAACTATGTCTCATGCACAACGTATGCATCTCTGTGTAGGCTATAAGCTACACCAGGAACTAGTAGGCTACTTCTGTTATTGCACGGAGCGTGGCCAATTATGCATTGTTAACTGGGGCTGTCTAATTTGACTGTTGCTAAAAAAAGAGTCGAGGCGACGGACAAAGCACGATATCTCGAGCGCGTTAACCAGTAATCACCGACCTGCCTAAATGTGCGACAATCTGACGGTGACGCGAGCAGCATCCGAATTCTCCTCGTCGCCTTCGAGGAGCACAAACAAGGAAACCGGGAAGAAAAATCTATTCAGTCTTAGTGAGAAAATTAGAGTGGCACCTGATGATGTCGACTTTGACACATGTTAATTGCTGCTCAGCTCTGCTCATTAAGGAATTTTAAATTATTTTACTGCTTCGGGGCACAGTGCCTTGTTTGCGTTTCTGAGTAGTTCAAGTTAGCTTACTGGTTTTTTTTGTGAAAAGATGCAAAAATAATCTGACATCATAATAATTTAACAAATTTGACAAATAATTTAAACAATATCACATGTTATTTTGTATGCATCCTATAATAACTTTAGCACAAACATTTGGAAAGCTGTGCCATATTGTATTTAAATCTATATATCCATCTAGCCAATGAACAGTTGAATATTAACACATCCTGTCGATATTTGGATTCATTTAAAGGCATGATTTCCGTTTTAATTGAGTCATAACATATTATGTTTCATGTTTTCCTTTCTAACCATTGATGTCAACATATTCTTCCTGTGCATTCTTATTCAAGGTTTTTTGAAGCCATTCTCAATTTGTAAGACTTTTTAGACTCTAAAATAGTCTACTATGTTTTTATTTCTATCTGGATAACATATATATTATTGCTTAATCAATAATCCAACAGAGATAGAATTAGAACATCAATGCCTTACTGTTACAGCTGTACACTTACACATCATTGTATTCACCTGGACTGATATGTGTGTTCAAATACACAGATATGTGTAACATAGTATTCTACACATGGTTTCATGGTCTTATTTCAATGCTCACATGTGTTCCTTTACCCTCTGGCTTCATTCTGCCTACTGATGCAATGCATTGGCTAAGAGCCTCTCTTCTCCTCTGGTAAATTACGTGTTACCTGTTGGCATTTATTTCTATGGCTGCTGAATTATAAAGCTTTGTTATTGCCCTGCCCGGGTCGCCGATTGTTTATGACACCAGTAATGGCAGTAATTGTTATTGTTGGGATTACCTGTCAGCCGAGCCCAGGCTGGGGCTGCAGCCCACGTCCCCCTGACAGGGAGTGACAGGGAGGGGGGAGGACGGCGCGCCCGCAGCCCTGATGACTTCTCCGCTGATAATCAGCTGCTCTGGGCCCAGGGATAATTCGCCTGTCAATGCCACCTACCGAGCAGGGATCCACCGGCCAAACCAGTGTCATTCATTTTGACAAAGAAGAATAGGAATGTGTGAGGGCATGAGGGGGACAGAGAGACCGAGTGTGTGTGAGGGAAAGAGACAGAGAGATGTGGAGGATCATCAAAATAAATTAAACTGTTTGCACATCCCCACCCTGCCCCTTCTCTGTCCTACCCCGTAAATTGCACCTATCTGATACCCTCAGCACCTACTTCACTCTGGTGTAGATTCAGAAAACATGTATGTGGGATGTGTAACTGTGGGATGGAATATTTGGATCTACTTTCATATTCAACATTGTGTGTGAATGTGAGGTATGGCAATTCAATAGTACTCACAGACAATTATTTTAGAACATGCACAATCTAGTAATAACAAAATACAAACGTTCACTCCTAGATTATATCATCTACTATGCTATTATCTTCAACATTAATATATTCCAGCAATTATATATCCCCAAAGTTATCCTAAAATGACATCTTATTGTCGTTCAGGACACGTATACATCATAAAGCAGGTTAGACCGGGCAAAATGGCAGGCAAATCGTTTTCCAAATGGTTTGAAATTGCTATCAGTGTCATCCCCGAACGACTGCCTTTATCAATGAGTCTAGGTGACATGTAGGAGTACTCTCTGGATCTGTCTGTGGAATCTTTCACAGTTCAGAGAGAGAGAGCTGCTACAACCTGTCATTGCACTGAGCAGCTAAATCCCCAGAATTCAAAGATCTGGTATGTATTCCACTATGGATACATGTGGAGTCGTAACACCCTCCCAGTGATATACCAGTGGGATAATGTCACAGAGATTATGATATTGGTGACAGAAAAAAAAGGTCAGTAAGTGGAAATGTTATCATACTGCATCTCCTTATAAAGGCTATAGTTAACGGCAAACCACAACAACTTAAAAATGTTTTATTGATAGTGATTTATTATGTTAATATAGATATGTATTTATACAAACATATTGTTTTGATGATTTAACAATCTTTAGTAAAGAGAAATGTTACAAATAAAATGTATATGGTGTATAATGTGTCCTGAATTGTTTCATTTTGGGGGGAAAACATTACCACACAGTATATACAGTAAGTCTTGGTTTATTGTTAATGAAATGTTCAAGATTTTCACAGTAAACAGAATAATACTAACATTTTTTATGAGAGAAAAATTACAACCACTGACCACACTAATCACATTTCAAGTTTGTTTGTTTGATGATGTTTGAGATACATTTCCTTGTCGTTAACGTTTTTCCATATCCATTGCACAGCCTTTTCTTTAAAGACAGTTTTGTTTCAGGGGCGGATACAGGTTTTTTAAAAAGGAAGGGTCCATTATGACATACCGGTAATGTACACTCAGAATCTTGTTTTCAGCCAATTATTTTGTTTCAGTTACTGAAATTAAATGCAGACCACACAACAATGATCAAAGCAAAGGCGATGTGAAATATTATCTTCAATGTCCTCTAAATAACAAGTTGCAACATGTATTGAACAAAATCATGCCAGTATTTCCAAATTATGTGGTGCTTGTACAATATGTGGATGGAGAACCTATATGGATGTATTCCACAAGCAGTTTAACTGTGGTATTCTGTCTAATTTCTTTCTAATTTAACAATGCAGAAACCTAAGCGAAAAATGTAGTTTGCTGTTACTACCACGCCTAAAACAAGTGTAACACTGCTGTTACTGGCAAGTGTGCATGATTTACTGATGAAAAAGATTGGATAAATCTATTGGTGCAGTAAGCCACTCTTAAACATTTTAAGTTTTTTCCTTTCTATAAACATGTGAATGACTGTTTCAACATCTATTTCCATGCTGTGATTCATGTTCATCAGGGTGAGTCTGGAAAGCCGACCATCTCCCATTCTATTGCACAGGTAGGTTTTGACTCATTCTAGGGAAGAAAATGAGCATTCTGCCTCACAGCTTCCGACAGGAAGAGTACAGCCAGTCCTCAACAGAGTGCAGATATTTGGAAAGATGTCTTTGTCAGCAGGCTCGAGGCATTCTGTCAGGTTTAGTGAGGACAAGGACTTTTCTGGCTCTCTGGCCCTCCAGTAGCGCTGCCACTCTTTTACCTCAGTTCGCACTGAGGAGGCATTTAAAAATACACAATAGGAAAAACTGTGTACTCTATGTAAATGTATTTGGGGTTTTATTTTACAACCATTTTTGCAAAGGGCCTACATATAGTATCATCAAGAACTCTCACTGAGTTTTGAAGACTGTGGACAAGATCAGATTGAAGTTCTTTGTGGCTGCGTGGATGCAACCCTAAACAGTCCAGTTGGTCTGACACACAGTTTCTGTCCATTGGCACACCTCTGAGAATATCCATTTGTAGCACTCTGATATTCTGTTCTAAACGGTTGAAAAACGACTGTTCTGTAATCTCTGGGGAAAGAAGACCTGAGGTGATTGAAAGAGAGGTTCCACCATATTTGTGGTGGGGTTTCGTTTGACAATTTTGAGGATATACAAAGACAATATATAAAAGGAGGGTTTCAAACTGCTTGTCGCTAAGTTTTCTTACTTTTCTTCCTATTGTATAATGTATCTTAAAACATCAGTAAACATCAACCACTACTTTAGCCTAGGCTAGGTGCTTGCCCCCCCCCTCCCATGAAAAATAGAAAATAAAAATAAAATAAAACTATACAGAAATATTATGAGTGCCAGGAATGGCATTTTTACATTACCCTATTATTTTAGTGTGTCAGAGAAACTTAGATCTAGATCTATTTCACAGAATATAGGCTCTTTTTTTTTTTTGCGCCAAAAAAGGGGTGGTCCGGACCCCCATGACCCCTCCCCTGGATCCGCCATTGTGTTTAATGTGTAAGAATGGAAAATAAATACGACAGGAACTTATATAGTACATACCCCAGTGCATGTGTGTTAGAAAGATTAGAAGTGGTTGATTTAAAGTAGCACATTTTATTCAGTGAGGAGAAAATCTTTAATCTCTTTAAACCTTTAGATTAAATGTGACTTTCTGCTCTTTTTGACTCCCTTTTTCATAGCTTACATTTTGACAGAATGAAACAAAATAATAGCTTCACCCCATATGATTATATCCAAAATGGGATTGCCTCAATCTGACAAATCTGTGCATTATCATAACCCCGCCTACAAATGCAGATCAAAACATGCCATCTCCACCACAATGAAGAAAAAAAACCCATCAAATGTTTTATTCAAATTATATCATTAGCCGCATATGCATTTATCACCAAATACAGGAATGAGGTTATAAACAATGCCATTCATTATCCAGTCCAGATGCAGTGATTGTTGATTAAAGCGCTTTGAATATAACACGTCGGCACACAGATGGGTGGACATTAGGAAAAGAGAGAGGCCCATCTGAATGGGCCAGGAAGACATTAACGGCAACCATGATTGATTCGACCCACACTGGGTTTTTAATGGTATTGTTATTCCTCCGAGTTATGCTGCCCCATCCTCCTGTGTCTCCTCTTGCAAATAAACTCTCAAACACATATCATTGGATCGCACTGTGGTGTAATAATTGGAAAGAAATTGTTATGATATGTTTTTGTACATACTTTGTAATCTGTGGACATCTGCAGTAAGGCTAGAGAGTTCATCTTGCCCTGTGGTTTTCCTTTTAAGCACAATTTCATGAGAACCAAGATATCTTGAGAAACATGGATTTGGTAAAATGAAATCACTGTATCTGTGTTTCACTACTATTAATGCTCTGTACATATGGACTAGCAGGGATATAGAATGGGAGAAATGAGAGCTCTATTCAGGGGCCTCACTGAAAGCTAGGCATGATGACTGTACTGTAAACTAGAGCATTAAAGAGAGCACATTCAATGAGAATATTATTAGGGAGGAAAACAAATGCAACACAAATCCATAATGGTCATCAATCAGAGCCTCATATTATTTGTCCAATAATATTTCTCTCAACACACACATACACACAGACACAGACACAGACACAGACACAGACACACACACACACACACACACACACACACACACACACACACACACACACACACACACACACACACACGCACTTGAAAAACTTGTCATAGGACATTGAAAAGCCACTTTTTCCTTCTTGAGAATAAAAAACTCCTTAAGCTCCTGAACATGATCTAAAAGCGATAATCGCCACGGTTTGGCTGGAGACTGGTCAAATGGGGAGAAAAGTATGTTGTGTGAGTGTGTTCTGGCAGACATTCTCCCCCTGCAGCAGGTGCCAGAGGAGTGGCTAATAAACACAACTGCTTCGGACAAGCTGGCCTCTCTCTCCAAATAATCTCTTTTGGCGATGTCCACCTCTGCTGTTTACACTAACGACACTCAGCGCCACCATAGGGCTCTCGACAACAACCGTTCTCCACTACGGGCCTGCTAGTACTGATGCTATTACTGTCTCTCTTTTTGCTGTTTTTCTTTGCTGTCTGTCTTTCGCTCTCTCTCCCTTACACACATACATACATACACACACATTTATTGGGGGTCACAAGGTGAGTGGGTTGGTGAGAGGCTATGTGCCGAGTATACTGCTGTCAGGCACACACACACACACACACACACACACACACACACACACACACACACACACACACACACACACACACACACACACACACACACACACACACACTCATTCTTCACAACCTTGTTTGCAGGAACAATGTCACTGATTCACTCCGGCTACAACAGCCTATTTTCTCCCTCATCTTGCCAGCTTTGTGACCTGCTCACCTTTCCCTTCTCTCTTCCTC
Source organism: Argentina silus (assembly GCF_951799395.1). NCBI lineage: Eukaryota > Metazoa > Chordata > Actinopteri > Argentiniformes > Argentinidae > Argentina > Argentina silus. The sequence continues at coordinate 40,220,084 of NC_139653.1, forward strand.
TCCCCTTTTATTCCTGTCTCTCCTCCTCTCTCTATCTATTTTTTCGTGTTCTTTTCACCTCTCTCTCTTCCCTTCTTCCATCCCTCCCTATTATTTCTTCTCCCTCCTTCCCTATCCCACCCTATCCCACTCCCTAGCCCTTCTTCCTCCCCCTCCCTCATCCTCCCCCTCCCTCCATCCCTCCCTCTCCCTCTCTCTCTCTGGGTGTGATGGTGTGATGGTCTCTTTCTCTCAGTGCTTTCTCTGTAATCAGGGCCAGATGGAGATAGAGATGGAGGGGAGGAGGCGAGGCGGAGGAGGACTGGGCCTGGTCCGTACAGGGTCTGAAAACGCGGGAGCTGTCAGCCCTGTGGAGAGAGAGAAATTCTCCGGCAATAAAATAGGGATTTATCACCTCTCTACCACAGAGAAGAGAGAGGGAAGGAGAGAAGGAGAGGGAGAGTGTGAGTGTGAGGGAGAGAATAAGAGAGAGTGCTACAGATAAAGAGAATTCAAAAAATGCGAGAGCCATCTACCTACCACAGTGACAAGATTGAAAGAAAATAAGAAGAAAAGGCAGGCAGAGAGAGAGAAAGAGAAAGCTTCCTAATGCCTATACAGTAAAAAAAATAGAGAGAAAAGCAAATGATAGAAGGAAAGGACCTGGAAGGAGGAGTGAGAGAATGAGAGAAGAAAAATTTAGAGACACCTCCTGTATCTGTTGTTCTTCCTTCAACGTTTCTCCTCTGATATCCCTTGGTCCACTGAGCCTAACATATTACCAGGTCAAGTCTATTGAGAGTGCGATGCTGGCTGAGCATCGTTCAGAGATGAAGCGTTAAGCAAAAAGCCTCGACCTCCCCTACTGGGCCAAATGAACCTGCTAAAATAGCTGCTCCTCACAATAGGCTGTGTAATTGAAACCAGAATGTGGAGGATTTGATAAATTGCTTGACCCTGAAGGAATGTTAAGGTCATACATTTTCAGTGCATTTTGGCTGTGTGTATGTGTGCTTTGTGTGTGTGTGTGTGTGTGTGTGTGTGTGTGTGTGTGTGTGTGTGTGTGTGTGTGTGTGTGTGTGAGTGTGTGAGTGTTTGTGGCTGTGTGGGTGAGTGTCTACATGTGTGTGTGTAAGTGTAGGTAAGTGTGTGTGGCTGTATGGGTGCGTGCGTGCGTGCGTGCGTGCGTGCGTGCGTGCGTGCGTGCGTGCGTGCGTGAAAAGCATGTTAATGCCCTATATGTTTATGTGAGAGTGTGTCTGTGTTTTGTTTATTTAAAAACATAATGGGACACAAACACACGCGTACGCACGCACGCACGCACGCACGCACGCACGCACACACACACACAAACTCTACTCTACTCTATTGGGCTGCACTTTCCCACTCTAAGATCAAATGGACTATAAATCCTGGTGCTGTATGTAGCTCACTCCATTCACATGCTGGCATACAGTAAAGGAGTAAATCAGTGGGATTCTCTTAAGTGAAGGTTAAAATGCATCTTGACGTGATACAGAGGGAGGTGTCCAGATGTTGTGAATAACTAACATACTGTATTCCTGATTGTGACATGAACCCTCTTATTTGTGACATGAATCCCAAACCAATACCTTTTCAAATGTGCGGCTACAGTTTCAACAGCAACACCTGGTTCTTTGGCTACATGTCATCGATACGTACACTTCTTATAAAAGATATTTTGAGACAGGCACAACTAGGCCTACTAGGTTTAGGCATACGGTTATGTGAGATAGTAGGTTTGGTTTGCTTACATTGCAAAACTAACTTTAATTGCCACTGAACCTGTGCTGGTCCCTATGGGACCTAAGGCACTAATATCTAATATAGTAAAACCAGCACTGTAACCCCATTTGAACTGAAACAATCCCATCTATGTTTCAACGTTCCTCCATTCGATCCTATTGTCCTGAAACATCCCTTTAAAAGTCTACTCTCATGTTACAGTCTAAAATCTATTCCATTCCTCCTTTTATTTCTCTGTGAATGATGGTAAAATATGAGCATTGTTCACATGGGCCGAGTTTTTATAGCCATGGCTCACATGTCTCCAACTCTTCCAAACGCTCCGCCAAAAGCAGTTAAAGCTGAATCAGCGACTGGTGGCCATTTTGCAGATAATGTAGGCCTGTGAGGTTTTCACTAGGGGTCATGATTGGCTGATTGATCGATAGAAATAAGTGCAGAAGAATGGAGAATCGTACTGAAGACAACAACAATTACACCAGAAGCATTAGTTTGTCAGTTACAATTTGTGTTTTGCTTGTGGCAACGCAGTTACTTCTTCGACAATTTATTTGTAAAATGTGTTCTAGGGTTCAGCTCTCGTCCATCCTTTTGAAAGGTACTACAGTGTCACAGCGCCAGTCATATGTCTGACTGACATGACTGACTCCCCTAATGTATCGACAGTGGTGAGGGTGGAGAGAGCCCAGCCCAGCACTGGAGGGCGTGGAGAGGTCAACTCAAAGTAAATAGAGGCCGCTGCACGATTTACGATGTTTGCTGGCCGCTAAAACGAGAGGCCTGCACATTCTCACAATCATAATTGCTTTTTTGCAGCTTTTCAATCACCCAACCTCGTGGACAGTGTTTTTATTTTCCCTCTCTCATTTCTCCTCCTTGTCGAGGAAGGTGTCCAATGTGTAGCTGGCTACCTCAGTGAAACGATGATTTCTAACGCGAGACCTAAGCAAAACCCTCCAGTTCCAGGGGCTTTTTCTTCTTTTTTTCATAATTAGGGCCAGACTTTGGTACTCTCCGTCCGTCACTGGGCCTGCATCAGCTAGGGTCTCACCATCTGAAGGAGCGACACAGCCACACGTGGGCGTCTGGTCTGACAGTGAGTTCATACAGCCCCCGCACTGCAACCCCCCCGCACTCCTGATCCCCCCACCCCTGCCTCCTCACGCGTTGACAGTCGTTACCTGTGCCCCAGCGGGCCCAGAATAAAACAGGGCTCTATCCAGGGCCAGACGCATAAATATTTCTCTTTCTATTTTCCAAAATAGTTTTTAATTTAACAAGTTTTATGGCTCTAATATTAAGTGCATATGTTTTACAAGACACCGTGTCCTCTGCCTCACCCCAGAGCTCGCTGCTGGGTCCTTTTTTTCTACTTCTTCTTCTTTTACTCTGAAGGAGAAGAGGAGAAGAAGAAAAGAAGGGAAAAGCAGGCTTGACTGGGACTCCCCTGAGGCCCCCCCTCTGTGCCCCAAGCCTTGGCCTCTCTCTCTCTCTCTCTCTCTCTCTCTCTCTCTCTCTCTCCCTTTTCTCTCTCTCCCTTTTCTCTCTCTCCCTATCTCTCTCTCTCCATCTCTCTTTTACATTTTCCATCACTAGACAATAATTATGAGATGTTTGAATTTAAACGGAACAAAGAAAAAACTAAATGTTGTATTTTTTTATCTTTGATTTTTAACAAATAATTTTACTTGACTTAACTTCTGTGGTTTTCAATTAAATGGAACGACAATCTACAGTCCACAGTTTGGGTGTTTGTGCATGTGCATCTCTGTGTGAATTAAAGTGTACTCCATATCTTTAAAACAGATATCAAATTGCCTAGCATTAGCATCAGCGCTCATAAAATACAAAACGATAAAATCTCCCAAGCTTGCAATGCACTCCCTTGTCTGTTCTCTTCAGATTGAGTTCCAAAGCAGACATGAGTTACTACTCACAAGCTAAAGCCCCACGCACAATGATTTATCACTCTGGAGTCTGCTTGGAGGGAGGAAGGTTTGGACTAAGAGAGAAGGGAGGAGAGGGGGAAAAGGAGAAGAGGAGGGGGAAGAGGAGAGGAGGGGAGAGGAGGAAGGGGGTAGAGGAGCTAAGTCTAGCTGGGGAGGGAAGCTTGACCTGAGAGAGAAAGGAGGAGAGGAGGGGGTCAGGCACTTGGACTTCCATGTAGCTCTAAACAGAGGGAGGAAAGTTTGGCCTGAGAGAGCAGGAAGAAGAAGAAGAGGAGGAGGAGGGGATATGGTGGACTTGAGCCAGTCTCGCGGGGCCTGTGGTCCCTCCCCTCGGGGACAAATTGATGTCAAGTCCCGCTGTCCGTCAGGATTAAGTGTCTGTTTGCTCTGTGCTTACATGTGGTTTTAGGGACAAAACAGCTCGGGTCCCCTCACTTCCTCACAAAGCGGCTTCAGTTGTCTATGTTAGAGCAATGGGCAGGGAGGAGAGACCTAATCTCCTGTCCTAATCTGAAAACACACACAGACACACACACACACAGACACACACACACACACGCGCGCGCGCGCGCACACACACACACACACACGCACACACACACGCACACATAGACACACACACACACACACACACACACACACGCACACACAGACAAACACACACACACACGTGCACACACACACACACACACACACACACACGTTACACTTACAGAAGTGGGGGACAGCCTGCTTCCTTTTTGTCCCTCGTGGGCCTTCATGTGAAGAGATGTTTGATTTGGGGCTTTGGGTGGACATCCTCGGGGAGAATCATATCAAAGGCACAAATCCAGGTGCTTTGTTCTCCTCCTAGGGGACCAGAGTGTCTTAACATCCCTAATCCACTCTGCTCTTCCAGCACCTCTTCTCTTCTTTTCTTCTACCAAATGCCTCCTTCCCCTTCTCCAGTAGGCCTACCACTGTCTTTCCTCTCTGCGTTTGTCTTCCTTCTCCTATCTTCTGTCTCTTCCACTTCCTCTTTCCTTCTCTCTCTTCCAACCTCTGTCACTCAATCCACCTTCTGTCCATTTTGTCCCAAATTGTCCCTCCTCCCTTCTCTACTACGTCTTTATGAGACAAGACAGGACATTAATGAATGTCCCATTCAGAGCTGCAAAGTCACGGGATTTCAAACAAACAGACAAAAACACCAATGAAAACAATGGCCACATTTCACATCTCACATATCTACGCCTTCCATATCAACAACATGCCTCATATTTCCTGCTGTTGTACAGTATCTATTACGAACCTAGTTCCTTCTGAAACGCATTCACTCACTCATATCTATTTTTCACAATGACACAGCTTCATCTTTTCTCATTTTCCGATGTTCACCTTGCCCGTCCCGTAGATACGATCCTGTTAAATACGACCAATATGTTTTAGAGAGCCTGTGTCCATAACGCAATATAACATAAACACATTGTAGTTGATTGGTGGACATAAACATTGACTGTGGCTCAAGTGCAGTTTAACGCCCAGCCACAACTCATCTGTAAAGTAAAATGCTGCAGAGAGGTGGAGAATCCCAAGGTTTGCTGCTGCATTGGACAGTCAGGGTCAGAAAGAAACAGAGAGGCTGGGGGCTGGGAGAGGGATGAGTGGTACAGCACAATTTATATTACATAGGCCTTAATACATTGTATTAGCTATGTAATGAACTATTATTTACCTTGAGTAATGAATTATTTAGTTTAATTTAATAAATAAATAATTACTTAATGTAATTAATTGCTCATTACATAGCTAATACTATGTATTAAGGCTGTATGTAATATGAATTGTGCCACATTACTAAAACTAGTATTTACCATTACTGTTATTGTAAATGACAACTGATTCTTGTTAAAGATTGCTTGAATAAAATGAAATATTATTTTGTTTGCCCTTTCATAATGCTTTTGTGAAAAAAAAAAGTTAGGCACAAACACACATACACACACACACACACACACACACACACACACACACACAAGAGCTTTTACACCGACACACACTGTGAGGCCACTCAGGTTACCTATTCACATAAGTGCATATTATTTACCTTGAAATTGTGTTTCACTCATTGACATTCCATTTAGAGGCGGTGACCCTGCTTATCCAAACCCTAATCAATTAAACGGTGTTTTAGTGGCTAACACTAACATTCCTGCGCTTCATCCATCATGTGGCTTAACAATAGCCATAGCCTCAGCTGGTCCCTGCACTGCTAAAAGCTTTTTATGTGAAATGTGCGGCCTTGTCTGTGTATGTGAGTGAGTGTGTGTGTGTGTGTGTGTGTGTGTGTGTGTGCGTGTGTGTGTGTGTGTGTGCGAGTGAGTGTGTGTGTGTGTGTGTGTGTGTGTGTGTGTGTGTGTGTGTGTGTGTGTGTGTGTGTGTGTGTGTGTGTGTGTGTGTGTGTGTGTGTGTTTGTGTAGTCTTATCAGATGGATTTGTTAAATATCCAAGCTGGAGAGGATTTTCCCTTTACATAAACAACTGCAGAACACTGTGAAAGGTGGTAGTGCTGGCACATCTTTGAAATCCCCCCATGTTTAGGCATTCTGTTTCAAACCCTTACTGTATTCACTGTTGAATTCAATCAGTCCCTAAGCTGCATTAAACAGTCTAAAAGCAACCGTGCCTTGTTGATGACAAATGCCCTCATATTTCATTTTTTCCTACTCCACCAGTGATGTTTTATTTAAAACCCACTTGACGAGCAACGCTAACGGGAGCGGGGATGTGTCCAAGGAGATAAGTGACGTCTTCATTGATGTCAAGCTCTGTCCTGCCTGTCATTGTCTCATGGCCACATCAGCCATTTGCATAACAAGCTCTCCCTGCAACGCCAAACCCCTGACAGCTGTCGTGCTAGCCTGGGAAGCTAGCGACTACTGTAGGGTAGATCGTGGCATCCTTTAATTCTCTCATCCCCATCAGGCGTCCTAGTTTTTTGGGGGCCGTTTATTCTCATTGGAGGCCTAAAAAATATACTGTCTATTTCTGCTGTAACTTGACAGCCGTAAACATTGATGTGGTGACATATTACAAGTGGGTTATATTCAGAGGGACTATTTAGCCTGAAACACTAATGAAAAGTCCTAAACTTTTATTCTTATAGCTTTTATTGACTTCAGACATCTGTAGGCTTATACTGCGTACTTTCAGTGAAGCATGTTTAGTGATTCCATGTTATGGAACTAAGTATTCAGAAATTAATGGTTCTGATGGCTCAGGCTGTAGCAATGTGTTTGCAACAAAGTTGTGAGTTTGACTCCTGCGTGGACCACAAACTATGCTATACTACATAGGCCTACTTAACATGAATATGTGTCACTTTGAACCGACAATGCTATGTAATACTTACTGTTTCATATTGATTTATAAACCACTCTTGGTAGAACGTGGGAGTAAGAAGGGTTCAACCACAGAATGTACAAACTCTACACGTAAAGTAAAAAAAGAAAAACATGGCTGCTAAAAGACACTCCCTCATATTTGGGTGGAAAGAGTAAGTGGCCGTTAGGGCTCCCCACCGTTTTACGTCACGGGGGAAACATCTTTATCAGGGTGCATATTATTCCAAAACGCTGCTTCCTGCATGGAACGTTCCCCCTGTGCTCAATCTGCCCTGCTGCTCTGATAGACTACATTGCTTCTTATAAACTGTCCATGGTCCATAAATTCTGCAGAGGCGAGCATAGCACTGCACTGTGTGGGTCTACAGGGACCCTCAACTTTAGGGCCCCCCTCCTCTCTCCCCTGGCTAAGATTTGCTTAGTAAATCGCGCGATGCGATCCCTGGGTTTTAAGTAAGACAGAGATCAACAGAGGAATGGTGCTGGGGGAAAAAAAATCTTAAGTCTGCCACTTTCACCACATGAGTGTGTTTACTCTAATGAAACTTACAGTACGGTATCTTTCATTTAACAACCTAAATGTGTTTTCTAATTGGTATTCCTGGACTTTAGGTCTTGGTTATTTGTTTCTGAAAGGTGTATTCAAAGAAACATTTGATTTTAACCACATTTGAGACCATAACACCTAGGCCTACAATGATTATAGCCAAAACAGGAAAAATGTACCTGGGAAATCAAAATGGCACAACTTCAATGGTTTTAATGCCAATGTAACATGAGACTGGTTGGTTATTTCTGCTGATTGTCTGAGAAGCTGCTCGACAGACGGTATTGAATAAACAAGGGCCACTACTGTGAACCGGTGGCTGGTGTCACATGGGCCCGAAGGGACACACAAACAGGAGGTTCCACGAGACACACAAGAGAGACAGAGAGAGAGAGAGAGAAAGAGAGAGAGAGAGAGAGAGAGAGAGAGAGAGAGAGAGAGGGGGGGGGGGAGGGATATATATATAGAGAGGGAGGGATATAGAGAGAGAGAGATTGTTTGAAGAAACAAAAAAAAACAATTGCAATAACTAATAAAAAGAGTAGGCATCTAACTTTACAATACAACAGTGTATTCGAAACATGGGCTTATACAGTAGACTTTAATAACTCATAAAACAACAAAGTATCATGTCTGTATGTCTCTGCATAAGGTGGTGTAGCCTATGTATTGGTTTCCTATAGTATGTATTTATGAAGGCAACATTATGATGTGTGGGTACGCAATGTTTTATTATGTGACGTGATGCGTGTTGGGAGTATGTTTTTGTTAGGGCCTACAGGCCCTGCACATTGGAAGGGTCATTAGCAAGGCCGGCGGTGGCTATGGGCAGCGCTAAGTAGATAGATATAGTATATGGACCTACAGTAAATACAAATATGAGATTAAACATTCACACGCCCCAGAAAAACATTTTTTTTCTTAACTTTTGATTGGTTGGGCAAGACGCACGTTGCCCATAACCACTGCCGGCCTTGAGGGCCTATACTGCAAGATGATGTTCGAGGCACATTTTCATCCTCAGATGGACAATACATTTATATTCAATCATATTATATCTGTGAGATGTCTTTCCCTGGCCGTTACTTTCTCTGACAAGCATATTTATGTGCGTGTGTGTGTGTGTGTGTGTGTGTGTGTGTGTGTGTGTGTGTGTGTGTGCGCGCGCGCGCGCGTCTCTGTCGAACAAGCCAAGCAGCGAATGACAATAGCGGGGATGTTTCGCTGTGTGATTAACACGCGCGAAGGTGGAAACGCGGCGTCGCAAATTGACAAGGTGAGAGCGCATCTCGCTGACATTTTCTTAACCCATCACTGATGTGCGACTGATAAATATGCAGGCTCGTCGTGATGGGTGTCAGCCTTGGTTTTTATCCAATAAAGGAGAAAGCCAAGATGAGTGTATTAATAGTCTATAACATTCAAACACGTATTTTCGTTTGCAACATTGCAAAACAGGATTTCAGGTCAAAATACTATATCTAACCAAGATGAAATTACCTTGATAAAGATTTAGCCTTGATTACATTTACATTTTTGACATTTAGCAGACGCTATTATCCAAAGCGACTTACAACAGGTACATTTGTCTAAAGTAAATGAATCATCAATCCTTGATAAAACCCAAGAGAGTTGAGATCCCGTTTTGGAGTCTTGTTCGTTTTTGAGTCAAATTCGTGCCTGCTTAAATATTAGACCAATGTGTGATATGCCAGTGATATGAACAATGTGGGATATGCCTGTGTATTCTTATTAACCCCAATAGAGACCGGACGCTATATTGACTCCTCCAAACTCGCTACGTCACGCTCATCTCGTCAATTATATTTAGTATAAGTAGCCCACTTTGCTATAGGTGGCACGTTTACGCGTGCACTAGCATTTAAAATAGTGACACGCTTGGCCATGATTTCACTAAACAACAATATCAATAGTCTTTTGACTCCTTAGACATCTTTAGGCTCACTAATAGTAGGCTAGTCTATTAAATTCAAGGCAGTAATTCAATAACTAGGCTATAGTACGCATAATTTAAGTCATTTTCAACACAAACACAAACATTGTGTTTGAGATTTAATTAATAACTTGTAGGGAGTGCATATAAGTCAGGAATTAGAAATATCTACGTGCAAATAAGTAAATAAACGAATAGGGAACGTGGCTTCGGGCCAATGCTTTATCACTATTGTGCTATGGCTGGAATTCAGCCTTCTCTTTCCTGTCTCAACTTGCGTCCTCAAAGTTTACGTTTGGAGGCCTGTCCTGCTTCTATTGCCTACAACCTTCAGTAAAACTGATGAAGCAAAGTTTTTGGAGGGACAGCTTAATCAAAAGCTAAACTTTACCGTTATCCATTAGCTAATAAGTGCATACGTCTGTAAATCAAACGACACATTTATAGGTTTGATGAACAAGCTAAATCATTGGCAACTCTGAGACACGCATCAACAAACAAGGTTGTTATAGGAGTCGTTCTGAGTTTATCTTTTCCTATTTTAGGCATATGAATAATAATGATGTTTATCCTTAATTAGTATGGCATAATTGTATCAATGATATTTCGACTTTTTTCAGTATAGCCTACTTAGTGAATTAAGCTGTATGTAAACAACTAGTAATAATAATAATAATAATAATAATAATAATATAGCTGAGTAAGCTAGTACTATAATAATAACATTACACATAATATTAGTAATAAATGCCTGATATATTGGGCATTGGGATATAGCCTATAATCAGACATCACCATAAAATGTCATTGCACAGTTCATAGCTCATCTGCTAGTATTTGGTCGAATTATTCAAAACATCATTATAATAAAATACACAATGGACAAATTCATAGATGATTCGACTGTTAAAAAATTGGATATCTGTTGGTTGGACTCTGACAATGGCTTCTTATGCAAAGGCAGAACTCACTTCCAGGTAGCCTATACCCACCACAAACAATGGACTCTCTATCATTTTACTAAGCCTTGACGTGAGACTACTGCCGCTTCCAATCTCATCGCGATCTCATACCTTGGCAGGGAGTCTAAAAGCCAGTGTGTGAGCGCACTGTATACCATACTCTACCGCGGGGTTGATTCCCAGTCTTACAACAGTTGCGTCAAAGTTCACTGTCATGTGATTTCTCCAGGCGCGCCAGGATCAAAGCGCAGAGCGAACATAAGTGCTTATTGTACAAAGCGAAACGTAATACTTCATAACCGGATAAAGAAGAGCGGGAAGATGATGCTGAGTGCGTTTTGGCATTCACCGGGGCTGTCGGTATTATCCCCGGGAGCATGAGGGTCGGGGGGGCCTATCATTAAAGGCTAACACGGTCGTCGCTATTATTGGATCCGGTCTCACCAGTTGAGCGAACTGGCGCGCGCTTCGCGGCTGATGTCTGAGGCGCTACCTGCCCTTGCCTGGCAATATCTGCTGCCAAGGTGACTTTATTTAAGAAATAGAGAGAGAGAGAGGAGAGAGAGAGAGAGAGAGAGAGAGAGAGAGAGAGAGAGAGAGAGAGAGAGAGAGAGAGAGAGAGAGAGAGGGAGGGATATAGAGAGAGAAAGAAAGATTCGGGCAGGTGCTGACAGAAACATCTCATGTTATGAAGCAGCAGCGGTTCGTGCTCTCACTGCCCTAGTTATAGAGGTGTGTTGCCAACAGTCTCTTGTTCCCAGCGGTAAGACTAGGCCTAAGGAGTGCCAAAGATATGATGGCCCGAGCATCGGATATCTTTCGTTAATATGGAATGTGAGGGAGACACACACATTACAGTGTAGCATTGTATTGCCTGAAGTTATAAACTGGGGTATGCATGTCGTTCTGCATGTCATTGTCCATGCATTTATACTCATGTGCGTAATAACTTTTAAAACCCAGTCACTGTTTTGGTATATAACCACAGTTTGCGCATGCAATATGTCACAATAAACGGGCTATTTCCTTAGTATTTACCTGTAACTCAAGTCATTCTCTCGAATGCAGACATACCCCGGCGGATGGCACGCACTAGCACGCGCCAGCACGCTCGTCTCCAACCTCTCCCCCGCACGTCTACATTTTATAACTGTTGACAGGCACCCTTGTGCGCCGGAGACGAGCTGCGCGCCCAGGACATGGCCAATATTTACCGAATGTGCTTCGGAGCTGCTATCCGCATGCGTTTTCTAACATTAGATGATGTCAGATAAGAAAACCAAGACGAATGGTAGGCTAATTGTAGGCTATTAAATTATGATTTTTTTTAATTTAATGTGTCTATCGAAATAAATTGTAGGATGAATGCTTGATAATGATATTACAGTAATAGAAAATGAAAAATAGGCCTACTTTTCATTTAGGCTGCATTTTCGTTTCTCAAACAAATGGGCTATTCTTCATTAAATATGCTAAATCTAAAAAATCTGAGCCCCCACATTGCGCGTGTGTGCGTGTGCGTGTGTGTATGTGTGTGTCACTCAAGTTATTCACGTCACAGCAATTATGTCGGTATTCTTTATGGTAATTTGGAGAGCGGGGTATCGGATTTGTTTGACGTAGAGGCTTTACGCAAAGTCCCTGAAATACAATATCATGACTTAATTTTACCGACATGAATGTCTAAAGCTATCACTATTCTTTTTTTTGTTTTTACTTGGGTAGCCAACATCCTTGACGTTTCTCCATAAATGTCTTTTGAAAAGCTTTCAAGCTATAATAACTAAAGAAATATAAATATTGGGCTGTCTGATGATTATCGAAAATAGAGTGGAAACAACTTATTTTCTCTTTTTTATTCTTTTGTGTTTTTTCTGTTCATGTCTCTCTTAGGCCATTTGACTATTTCAACCAAAGCTAGTATAGCATTTAAAACGATACTCATAATTCACAAGTCGTACCACATCCTCCACACACCATGTTTCCAAAAGACCGGATGACAGTGTTCATTGTCATCTTCATTTTTCAGACTTATGGAACTAATATCATCGATGCAGTTAATCGCATTATTTTTCCTCCCTCTCTGTCTCTTGTATTTGTAATTTTTATCTGCAGTGGCTAGGGGTTACACAAATGAAACCAACTATGCTGCGAAATCTCAGTGGAGACCAGGCGAGAACTTGGTTGAGTGCGTTACTAAAGCTGCAGCCTTGGAAAGATAATGAGCGCTTGTTGTATTAAATGGACAAACAGCAATCCGGCTTCTCCTGACCCCACAATGCTCTGCTCGGCTCCATTGATCATCCCCCTTATGAGATAATGCAATTACAAACATCAATAAGGAGCTGCGAGGGGAATCATTATGTGGTGACAGTGATAAATGATAGCGCAGAAAATAACGGGCTTCTCTCAAACAATCCGCGCGCCCAAGGGGCTTTTGAGGGCTGGGCCCAGTCACCAAGGAAACAAATGACATCCAAAATGGCCCTAGCGCACAGGGCTGAACAGTCCTTCTCTTTTCTTTCTCTTTCTCCCCACAGACTTTTCTCTCCCCTTTTCTCATTCTTTTGTTTCTAAAACCAGCTGCCACACGACCTTTGAAGGTCTAATGTTGAAGTTTGGGTTTGGGAATACAGCCTATAGCATATAGGCTAATGACAACTAGAGCAACACTTGTATTACTATGTTTATGTCTCTATTGATTTCATCAGTACACGCTATTGACATGTAATATATCATGTTATGTTTCCTATAATGATTAGGCTACGTCATTGGACACTTATAGTCAGGGTACCTCAACGATAGCGCATGCCTTAAGGTTGATCAGAATGTTGAAATCAATTTCAGCTGCCTGCAGCCATTCAGAAACGTGACAATCTCACTTTTTCATCGACCTGAGGATTGGGATAGTATAGCCTGATATGGCTCATGTAAAATGGACATTACCCCGTTGGTGCCAACGGTTTCAGTAGCCTAAAAGTTCTTATAGTCACTTTTGATATTATCTGGTGAAATTAAATACGAGGGGTTGGTTCAAATAGGCCTAATACGCAAGTTCACTGATAATAATCAAGTGGGTCATTTAGCCTATAAGACTACAATAGACTATCATAATAATGTAAATTGTAACACAACTGAATGTTTTCTGGTGGCAAAGTCGTTAATTAGCAGAGTATTAAAACAGGTTTAACTGTTAAGGGAAGTTCAATTCTGAAATTGTTCATGTGAATTCGCCTATAGCCTAGTGCATGTCAAAACATTAAAGGCCTACTGTTATTAATGCTAATTAGAATAGGTGACTTAAAGGGCATTTTAGACAATTATTATCAGAATTATATATACATATATTTTGAATGTGGTTGACTCAGACACCCTTATTAAAATTACAAATAATGAGTAGGAGTAATGCATAGGTCTACAGTCATTTGTGCCATGTTACCCAGTGTCTATACATTTAGAGGTTAGACTTATATGTAATACATATATGACTTGTTATACTTTTCTTTTAAATGGTCCTCAATAAAACGACCTTTTCCTCAATCCAGAATTCAATTGTTATAAACAAACATGGTGCACTGTTGCGCACAGCCTACATTGTCTTCATTCATTGACACTGAGATTTGAGACTGTTTGCCGTAGTAAAAACAAGTTAAAAAAAGAAGAAGTATGCTACCTAAGACATGCAGTTGCTTTTGTAACTTTTCTAGTATAACCAAAGACACATATATCTGTGCGGCAGAAATGACATGGCGAGCCTGTTGTGGCCGAGCACTGTCGTTGTGGGAGGAAGACAGGCCTGTTCCACCTCCACACTTCTGGAAGACATTTCTCCTCCATCCATTACTTTGACAGTTCACTTCGCGGTCACTGTGTGTGTGTGTGTGTGTGTGTGTGTGTGTGTGTGTGTGTATGTGTGTGTGTGTGTGTGTGTGTGTGTGTGTGTGTGTGTGTGTGTGTGTGTGTGTGTGTGTGTGTGTGTGTGTGTGTGTGTGTTTCAAGGTGCACAATTCAAAGAGGGAAGGTCTATGCAAAACAAGTTTGTATTAATTAATAGGCTTGCTTAAAACATTGTTTAATAAGCATGGTATCTATGCATAATGTAACTACCATTTGCGTATTACTACTAATAGTCATAAATACAACTAATAGGCGAGGTTCAATGACTCGGATTCTTGTTCCTTGGTACAAGGTTAAGTATTGTGTGGTCAGTGGTGAAAATAAATACATATTAAAACTCATAAGCTGCCATTTATACCTATGCATGGCGAAGCGTTCAGGAAAAACTGTCTTATAACTAAATTAAGTTGCATAGTGTGGGCCTATTTTTCTTCATTGTCTTAATACTTTTTCAAATGTGCTTCCATGTAGGCGTCACAGCAATGTATAATTATTAGTAGGCGAAACATACTTGGGCGTTCAGTAATTTATATGCTTAAAGGTCTTTCGTGCTTCTCTTGCATAGGACGCCTCGCCGGTAAAAAAATAAATAAAAATGTTTCCCTGACGGGCAGTTACCCAGATCCCCTAAAGATGGCAGTCAAACATGGGATTTATCTGCTTCTGTCTCCACAGCTCCCAACGCGAAAGGCTCAGGAATTCAAATATCAGAGACTTCGAGTCTCGAGCTATGGAGGAGAAGCGATGCAATTAAAACGTCGCCTGGGTTTTCAGGAGCGGGTTTCTTGAGTGTAAATAGCATTCAGTTCGGCAAAGGCAGTAAAAAATACGATTGTTGCAGAAAACTGCGCGTTCGAGGGAGAGTGAATGGGAGCATATTGATTTATCCGTGTATACTGTTCTGCTCAACAGACACTCCCTTATAAGTTTACATGCTCTTTTCGAAATCTGACTAAGATTCAGTGCTGTTGCTCGCCTAAATGTATTAATTAAAATAAAACTTTGGTCTTGTTTTCAGTGAACTTACTTTTCTTCCCCAAGTTCCTGACACAAATGTTGTGTATCTAGGAAACACAAGCGGTTAGAGAGCAAGCGTTCTGAACGGAGCCTTTGACTGGGTGCAATATGGCGTGAGGGGGAACTAACCTTCCCATTTAAATGTATGTGGCAATTTTATCTAAATGAGTTTTAATGCTAAACGAGGGATGATTATCCTTTTTATCCAGACCCTCTTCTTTTGCACCCTATCCTCGCTTCCCTTCGTATGTGCAAGAAAATTCCAACATGAAAAATTTGTTGCGCATTACCCATAGCTATAAAGGGGTGTTAAGTGCCTTTTCAGTGCATGTTGACAAGCTTGAGGTCTAGTCTGTATCTAAACACAAATCTGTAGACTGACTTGCAGTCTAAAATGTAGTAATAGGCTAGTGTAGAAACTGTGTTTATAAATTGTTTTCATGTAATGTTGTTAGACTTGATGAGTTTTGAAGGCCCAATAAATTTCACTTTTACCTTTAGTGGCTTACTTCATGTGCTTTTACCTTTTTTCCAATGAGGATCCTCTTGCTACAAAACTGTTTTCATTGAATCAAATTAATAGGTGTCTCTGTCCCAATATAATAGACAAACGTATAAACACTGTACAATTATCAGAGTTCAATACTTAAAACTGAAATTGCATATCATGGCTCCAAAAAGTAAATACCTGCTGGCCACTGTTTTCCATTCTTTTGCACAAAAAGTATTTATTTACAACATTAACATACATATACTCTTCAAAGAAAAACCATGAAAAAGAAACATATGACTATATGTCCTCCATAAATGAATTTGTTCAGATGACTGTCATACATGTTTTTGAAGCAATGGATAATAATTAATGCATTGATCACACACACACACACACACACGCACACGCACACGCACACGCACACACACACACACACACACACACACACACACACACTTTGTACATTCCCTTCTGTCTTATGATAACCCCTGCATCAGCACTCATAAATCAAAGTGAATGTATGTACACAACTTTTCCCATAACTTCCTCAGGTCCCAATGTACTGTTACTTGAATAAGGCCAATTCAAACGTGGAGGGGGGAGAATGCATTGGACATGCAAGCGCTTGCCTCGTGACATAGATAGAGAACATCAATGGGATTCTGGGACAAGCTTGGAGGTACACAATCATACAGAGATGTCCCATGCTTGGCCTGCCACAAATACATCACTCCTTCTTTCACCCATCCAAAGAAAGGCCTGGAAAATGATTGGTTGATCGAATTATTGGTTTATTCACATATTTTTTGTTCTTTTAAAACGCAAGGTGATTCAAGGGAGGAGACCAACGTCCATGGAGACGGCACACACATAGTGTGGAAAGAAACAAAAACAAGTTCACATCCTTTTTTAAAAAATCTATTAGAAACAACATAATATGCAGAACAATACAATAGCATTTACAATACTTAAATTCCCAGTTCTTGTGAGAGTCCAGCGTAATTTTACAACAGTATACAGTATGTCCTCCTCCCTCCCCTATAGGAGTTGATATAATTTTACTTTCAATCTCTCTCTCCCTCTCTTTTTCACCCTCCTCACTTCAATCCTATTTTTAAGGGCACCTGTTGTTTGTTAGTGTCCCGTCGAATACAGACATTGGCTTCTCCTTGGTCCAAATCCGCTGCCCAAAAAGAGTGGCGCTCTTCAAAGAAAGTCTCTTTTATTTCAAGGAGTCAGTACATAGCAGGTGCCTCTTTCGCCTCTGGGTTAAAAACCCCAATGTGTCTCTTGTGTTTCATTTCTCTCAATTGCAATCGCTTTTATAAGGGAATCCCTTAGTATCTATGATGGGTGGGAAGTCCAGGGTTGACCCACCAGAGAAAAGGGGGTCCACGGGGATGTATACCTGGGGGCTGAAGGATGGTAGGGGGACATGGCAGGGTGGTTGGGGTAAGGGGGGGGGTGGTTCCTCCTCTGTGCATTAACATGGCTGGCTAGGGGTTGGGGGTCCAGGATGGTAGGGACGTAAGGGTGGCCCACAGTGCAAGTGAGCAGAGTTGGTGTGTGGGGGGTCCAGGGTTTGGTGTTGGGGGTGATGGGGGGGTTGTTATGGTCAGGCAGTCCAGTCCCTGTGCCCAGCAGGCCGCTGTGAGACAGGTAATCCCCCTGGCATGCCCTGCAGTCCTGCGGGAAGAGAATCAAAATGGAAGATTAGTGAAGAGTTTCTCACTGGCACATCAAGTTTTCATTGAGCAGGGTGCATACTGGTGGTCCAGAGGACCAAAATGGTGGACCAGTGGGGAGTTCTGAATACTTTCAATACAGCAGAAATAACACACAAAGTGCATCACTACCCAGACAATATTATGTAAAAGGACTCAAAATTAGGTAACATAATCTCATGCCATTGTGGATATCATGCACAAATCAATTGGCATCTACATAATCTGTTCTATGTAACAGTAACTATTAAATTATACAAAGCTACTGTGCAACCTGATAAATTGGAGGGGATGGTGTGACACCTCTGAATGTGAGAGACTTTCTATCGTAAAATAACTGTTCAGACAAGAGTAATCCTATAGTAAGAGCATCCTCAGGTGACTACTGTATGTATGTAGCTGTGGCTGCTCTGAACGTAATAGCCACATTGACAACTGTACTTATCAGGCTCCCAGAGGAGCCTAGCTAGCTAGCACACAGGAAAGGAACCATCAGAATGAGAATCAGACACACAGTAATCTGGGCCATATAGCCTGTCCTTCACTGAGGTCATGGGAGAAGGGGTGTGTGTGTGTGTGTGTGTGTGTGTGTGTGTGTGTGTGTGTGTGTGTGATCCTTAGAAGGTTAACAGTGTTAAACTCTAAGTAATGCCACAATAACAACAGTACAAGAGAACAGACAAAATCTACTTTAACTGATACTAAGGTTCATAGTTCATATTGTATTGTAATATCTGATAGCCTGTATGAAGGTGTGACTCACTCTTGTTAAACTCCGCTACTGAGTGACCAACAATGACTGGGAAATTACCTTTATGAAACTTTATGAAATCGATCATTATATTGCAAAGACAACTTGAATCCAAACATTAATGATTTAGCCTTGTAGAATGGTTTGACATTCATTATGTCTAATATCTGGGTCGCTTTATCTGTCTTCTCTGCATATATCTTGAGGGTAACATATCAATCAAAGACTTGGTTCACAGTGCAATCCTCAAACCTCAACCTAGACCAGGGAGAGTCCTCAGCCATGAAAAATGAGGTAAAAGAATCCACTTTTACACTTCGCCCTCTTAGGGAACAATGGCCAAACGCCTCTCTCAGTAGTCTCTGGTTGAAAAAGTACCACAGAGAAGCCTGACTATTAAAGAGGAGAGGTGATTGTTGTTACCTGAGACCACACAGACCTGTCCACACGTGTGCCACACACACACAATGGAGTTAGAAAGGCTAATAGGGGAGACTACAATGGCAGCAGGGAAAAGGACAGGGATGTATAGTAAGCCTGGGACAAAAGACAAGTGGACACAGGGCACGTGTTTGTCATTTCCTCATCCATCAATGTTCGCCTAGGCTTTTGAAACAAAGGTGCGACTTGCGCAAAGATAGGTATCGCAGTATCACCAGCCACCTTGTGAAAGGTCAAAGTAATATGTAATACCTTGTAATACTATGGATGCTCCTTTATGGCATTGTTCCGTTTGTTCATCTGGGTGTTTTAAAAGAATATGTTTTAACGAGTGCTTGAGATGTCGAAAATGTTCATTGTGGCGTAAATAACACGTGTGCTTGAAAGAACACACCTCACTGCTAATAGGGTCTTCCACTTAATAAGCCAATCAATACATTGAGCTCCTGGCCTCCTTTTCTTTCTCTTGTCGGGATTCCAGTGGGGCCAAATCAACAGGGGGACATTCACACAGACAATACAAGGGGCCAAAATCCCCATAGGGACTTGTTTTTGCCTCTTCGTTAAGAGTAAAAGTTCAGCCCTGAGTAAAAGGGGAGATCTTGACCCCTTGGCGAGGGTTAACAAACTTGTGCTTAATGATTGGAGGAATGAATCCCCGGACAAAAGGCCTCCAGCCGAGACTGGCAGCACAGGGGTTACAGACGAAGTTCAGCCGAGCATTCCGGCCAACGTTTTTGAGAAGCAAGAGAAAGGGGAGGGGACAGCAAAAATTCCATCCGCCCCATAATTAATTCTCCCTCACTGTGATAACTATTGTCCTGGAAATGAAAATTACAGTTTTGGCCACCCTTGGCTAATTTTCGTGGAAGTCGGAGGGGGGGAGACGGAGAGTGGGGAGGGTGGGGAGGGTGGGGGCGGTCATAAAACAGTCATTCTCCCTTCTATCAAAGACTCCCCACTCTTCTGCTTGAGTTGCTGGGCTTTATCTGGGCTGACAGGTGTATTGTTTCGCAGAGCTATAAGCTCCATAATCGTCATGGGTAGAAAGCATAATGCTCTCGCTAAGTAGGCCTAATTGGCTTTAGTTTTAAGTAATGTTGCAGTGTGACTGCTAGGCACACCTTTCCTTTCAGGTCCCGGGACTCCTCAGCAAATAACTGCTCAATTTAGCCTTGAGGTAAAAATTCACCCACCAACTAATGAAAACTGCTTATAAAATATAATGGACTTGTGGTCTCTTAATCAAATCAAATAAGATAACGTTTTTTTTTTCTCTAATAACCTATTAATTTAATTGGTCATGAAAGGATATAACACATCACTTACATTTAATTGACCTAGAAAGGAAAGTAACAATATTTAAATTAGACAAGCTAGGAGAATTTGCTGGTGATGAAGCCGTAAAGCAGCAGCCTGGCACTTCTCGGGCCGTGGCGACATATTTCTGTCACCCTCTACCTCTTCTCCTATCGCATTCTCTCCCCCCTCCCCCTTCTCTCTCCCTCAGCATGTCTGCCTCTCTTTCTCTCTCTCTCTTTCTCTACCGTCTACCCCACTCTGCTCTGCTCTGCCCATCTCATCGAAGATTCCTCTGGTGGCCCAATTACAGGATTCAGCAGGCAAATTGAGGCTGTTTAAAGCCAGGTCTTCTGGGAAACTCGGCACCTGCTGAAAAGAGGCCGCTTGGACAACACTAACTACCCCTCATGTTTACACATACACACACACACACACACACACACACACACACACACACACACACACACACACACACACACACACACACATACCTTATTCTAAAAACC
>NC_139653.1:40243255-40245755 GCF_951799395.1 Argentina silus
TGGGCAGAAATTTGGTCAGGTCATACAGTAGTAGTATGTTTTGATTTATTGAGTTAAATATTTGTTATTTTTTTAAATCGATCGTCTTGTTTGTGTGCATTCACAAACATCATTTTTGGGGGAAAGCCACAGTCAAAACCCCTAAGCTCAAAATGGTACTAACAAAGCTCACTAAAATGTGTTGAAACATGCAGTACTGAGTAGTAGTTGCAGAAACCTGAGAACCCTCTTTTTTTTTTTCTCTACCCTTGCCCTGCGCTCTCATAGAAATCCACTTACCTCCGATATAGGGCTGTTTGGGGGTCACTCAAGCAAAAACAAGAGCTCAGCCCCACTGAATGCCTTTGAACTTTACTGAGCCCCTAATGCCAAGATGACCCCTGACCCCTATTACAGGTAATAAAGTTTACGGCAGTCCAAACCAAGCCATGCACCAGGGACCGCTCGCCAACAGCCGCAAATGGGGGGGGGGCAACAAAGAGGGGAGAGAGCTGAGATGCCAAACAAAAGTCAACCAAGAAAAGAAACACGTCAAGTTCCTCTGTGTTTTGGTTTGAGTTGGGGGGGGGGGGGTCAGTTTTTGTTTTTCTTCGTTCAGTCGGAAGGCAGTTTTTAGACTAGACAAACCTTGTTGAATTTTCAATTAATGGTTTGATGATTCGTTATCGTTCTGGTCAACCCAATAGCACGTCAAAGAGATTAGTGCTGATGTTAATAGTATCTTCGGGCCTTTTTTAGTTGTCAGTCACTCTGGTTGAGCCCCCACATTGTTGTAGTTTGTTTTTGGGGGGGGGGGGTGTAAAGTACAGTATTTACCGGCTGAGGAGCCTCCTGGTGCATGGCTTGTGGAAGGCTTTCGCCTGCGGGACTTGAATACAGTAACTATGGGAGACTTGCCTGCACGGTTAGACTGGTCGATCATGGGCTGCACTATTCTCCTCCTTGCGTTTATGAACCTATGATAGAGAGAGAGAGAGAGAGAAAGAGAGAGAGAGATGGTCAGTATATCTCTCAGAATAATCCAAAACCAGACAAGGCTTTCTGTTACCAATTAGTTAGACACCAAAGTTTAAGATTGGCATCCAATATAAAAACAAATACATTGCCGGAACCAGCCCCCGCTCACACTTGTCAAGCAAACATAGTGGCAGTTTTACACTGTCATTGACCCAAACACAGGACCCATTGTGAGAGGTTTTAACTAACATTTCTCTATTCAAGTTTAAAACACGTCGTGGTTTCTTTGTTAGAGAGGTTCCATCTAATGATGAGTTGAAATTGCTGGGTTTGTGTGGGAAATATTTGTGTGTAGGTGTAGGTGTCTATGTGTGTGTTCAAGACAGCAGTATATCTGACATATATAGCATCTGACCAACCTCTTCACCCTGTGGCCCCTTATAAAGGCACATGGTCCCCCCCCCCCCCACACACACACCACTCCAGCCTTACTCAGACTAAATCCTTGTGAAATGACCCTGTGACCTGTGTTGACCCCAAGGAGTGAAGGCTTATGGGGGTTCTGACTTGATTTATGTGCTCCTGCTGTAGCCCCCGCTGGACACTTCCATTTCATCTTTAGAGGGGGGAATTAGTCGACTTTTAAGGAAACAATAGCCACGCTAAGCTGAGAAAGCAAGGGGGCACTGATGGTTGAAGGATAGTTAGGGGGGGGGGGGGGGGGGCAAGAAAAAGGGAGAGAGAGAGACATAGAGAAAGAGAGAGATGGGCACCTAGCATCTGCTATCTTCTTGTTTTATAACTCTTAAATGTCTTAACTCCAAATTACTTTTGAGCATTAGTTCTCCTCCCAGTTGTTGCTCCCTCTCCACTATCTCCCTGTCTTATACCTTCCAGAGAGGGAGAGGGAGACCAAGAGAGAGGGAGGAATGCAAGAATGTACTGACATGGCAGAGCACCATCAAATGAGGGAATGTCTGGAGTTTTATCACCGACTCCCTCCCTCCCTCTATCCCTCCCTCGATCCCTGCCCTGTGCTGCTGGGGGAGAGATGGGGGGAGAGGGGGAGTGGAGGAGTAGAGAGGCCTAGGCATTCATTTTATTGCCTTCCCTCATAGCAGGCCCTCCATAGCAGGCCGGGGTCAACTCTGGGCCATCGCTGGCTAACTGCTGACCTCTATCCTCCCCTCTTCTTCTCCTATTTGGAATCTCTTGCTCTCTCTCTCTCTCCCTTTCTTAGTGTGACAACTCACCCTCTCCCACTGTATCTCTCTCTCTCTCTGTTCCTTTCTTATCACTTATTCTTTAAATGGTGGACACTGCCTGGCCTCTCCAAACTCTCCCAAAAAAACAACATTCTGCCAAGCTTCCTGTCCCAGTCATCCCCATATCTAAGGCCAGATGCACCATGGGGGCTGGAACAAAGGACAAGCGCCTCACAATGCCAGCCAAGGGAACGGGGCGGGGAGTGAGAGAGGGAGGGAGGGCGACAGAGGGAGGGAGGGTTGGAGGAGTATGGTGGAGAAAAAGAAAGGCAGAGCTC
>NC_139653.1:40258255-40263255 GCF_951799395.1 Argentina silus
AGAACATTGTTATGAGTCGGAATGCCAGCTCCTTATTCTATGCTTTGTGGCAACTATCTGACTACTGTCTGAGCATGTGCGGACAGCCATGTTTTGGCCAGGTCTCATACCCCTGTCCCACCTCAGTGTCCCAAGGCCCTAATCTCTGTGGAAACCGAGCTGCCCATCAGGAATGCCTGAAGGCTAATCCGGGGGCCTTTTTGGCCGGGTGGGCATCAGAGTATCATACCAAACCGTCACACACACACACACACACACACACACACACACACACACACAAACACACACACGCAAACGCACACATGCACACACACGTACACACACATGCACACACGCACACACACACACATACACACAAACATACACACACACAAACACACACACGTGCACACACACGCACAGACGCACACACACATACACACACACATACACACACACAAACACACACACACACGCACACACATACACACACCTGTTCACATGCACACACACACAAACACACACACACACACACACCTTAAATCCAGCCAAACTGTAGGCAGGAAAGTGTGGGATTACTTAAATATTTGGAGGAGGGCACACTATCACATTTTATGAACAGCAGATAGCCTAAACCACAGACACACAACTAAATATGACTATCACAGCTCTGTTTTAGAAAGAAACTGCCATTGTTTTCATTCCTTTGGTAGTTCAATGAGTGAAAACGTCAGGCATTGTATTTACATTGGACTAAGAGACTGATGCCATTCTAAATTCCTTTTTGTGTAGGTGGCATAAACTCCAAACTCTTTGACTTCATTAGGGGAGCAAGAACCCAGCAAGAAAGCTGGCTTCAGAGAATGAAAAGAAAGGAGAAAGAGAGAAAAAAACAAAACAAAAACAAAACAAAGCTCCCGTAACCCAATTTCCTCCCAACAAAAAACAACAAAAAACACAAAAAGATCTTAAGGAAGACTCCAAAGAAGCGGCTGAGGGCCGGGGGTTTAAGATTGCCCTTGCGAACGCCCCATCTTAGTGGAGAAATGCAGAGAAGAAGCAGCGCCTTTAATGGCGAACGGCTACGCTGTGAAGTTCCCAACAAGCTAAACTAAACCAACACAAAGCTTTGGCATGAATAATGCACAAGGGCGTTTTTCGAAAGCCTTGTTCTACACACCAGAAGAGAAGGAGAATCCCCCCCCATCCCCCAAAAAGCACTCTGGTTGTTGAATCCTTCTATCTATCCTGGAGATAAAGGGAAAAAAGAGATGTGTTCAGTTCTCTTTAATGAGTGTTTTCCCTCTTGAAAAACATCTTAATGTTGATTTAGGGAAATCGCACAGCGCTCTTGCCAATGGGGTATGAGATAACTGTAGTTGGTTGGTTGGGGGGCATTATACAAAAATTACATCTAGTACAAAGTGGATTTGACGGTACAGGTCACAGCAGAGCTGGGGGTGGGGTGGGGTGGGGTGGGTTGAGGGGGGCGGTGCTTGTATGTGTCTTTGTGTGTGTGTGTGCGTGTGCGTGTGCGTGTGCGTGTGCGTGTGCGCGTGTGCGTGTGTGTGTGTGCGTGTGTGTATGTGTGTGTGTGTGTGTGTGTGTGAGGTTTAGCAGGGTGTGCCATCCTCTAGAAAAGATGTGTCTATATGTACTATGTACAGGATAAGGTGTGTCTGTCGCAAACCAGGTGTATGTACTTCGGTTTAGCACCCCCCCCCATCTCTAATGTATATTCTCTCTGAGGGTGTGTCTCATTAACCCTCCACACTCTGGGTAGAAGGGAGGGAACCATCGCATTTACTGAGGAGGACGGATGTTGCACAACACCTGCTGTGGTTCCCTCTGTGTAAAATTGGAGGAAGTGGAATGACTCTAGCATGCTAGCTAGCACTAGCGGTGAACGGCGCTCGCTGGACTGCGGCTGATGAGCTGGGGCTAATTCAGAGGTGATTATGTAGTTTGCTGGCCCACTAAACCTCTTTAAGCCCGTAATTACTGCCTATTTGAGCAAGGCAAGGCACTCTAGAGCAATCGGGGTCCGTACCACGCAGTGAGGGGAAACAAGGACCACAGCTGGAGGTGGACTGCCGGAGGGGGTGGGGGGGGGGGGTTGGGGGGGTGTTTGGAGGCTAAGGGGGGGGGGGGGCACAGCCCAGCCAGGTAGCACCAGAGGCTGGGTAGAAGCCGTGGGATGTCCCCTCCCTCTGTCTGGAGGCTGGTGCCTGGAGCTTGGGCTAGCATCACAGAGTGCTGTGCTAAAAACAAACACTCACTAAGAAGATAGGCCTGTGCTTCGGCTACGGCAAAAAAACTAATTGTTGTTCGTGGTGGTATTGTCAAGAGAGGAGGAGAAAATGAAAGACAGTTCCACAAAAGTCTATTAAGCCACGGTTGGGTACACTTCCTACCCACAGCCAACCCCTCTTTGTCTAAATTAGGCTTGTAAAGATTGAGGGGGGATGAGGGGGGTTGAGGGAAGGTATGGTTTTTGAGACTAACATGCAAAAAGAGGGAATCGGGTTCCCATTTATATTGCACCTTGACCAGGGGGGAATCCGTTCTATTTCTGCTTGACTTTCAAGGAAATTCGACTTTAGTTAATGCCACTGAAATGCGATCCTCCAAGGAAGCAATTTGGGGACCACAGAACGTTCTAATAACCCAGGCGATATTATTATGTTATTATCATAATTACCCTTTTGCCCCCATCGTTTTAATTAGGAGCCGGCTGAAGCCCCAGGGGGGGACAGGAACCTGGGTATGGTTGGAGAGAAACGTTGAAAGTAGGTAAAGGTATTTCACAATTGCTCCCTTATGTTCCATCCTGGCAAGGATGAAAGAAGGCGGACATGGTAAGAAAAGAGCAGCGATTGAAAGATGAAGCTCTCTTCCTCTCTTTGCTTCCCTTCCTCCCTCCCTCAATCTTTATTTTTCTCCTTGACATCTCTTTCTCTCATTGTGCACCTACAGCCCTCTGCTCTCTCTCTCTCTCTCTCTCTCTCTCTCTCTCTTCTCTCTCTCACCTCTCTCTTTCTCACCCATTCCCCCTCTCTTCCTCTTGCTCTATCTTTATCACTCTCCTCCTCCCCCAGCCATTCTCTCTGTTCCCTTCCTCTCGGTCTCGGCAGATGAGGGTCTTCCCCATCAGTGCACCGCTTTTACAAATCGATTACTTAATCTGTCGTAACAAACAAGTGAGCACCGCCCTCAACCCTGTCCACTTCCCCCACCACCACTACTGCTGCTAGCACAGCACGCCTCAGAGAGAGAGAGAGGGGGGGGGGGGGGTGGACGGATGGACGGATGGATGGATGGACAGATGGACGGACAGACAGACAGACAGATAGAGAACAGAGAGAAAGAGCGAGGACAGAGAATGGTAGGGAGATGGAAAGGGAGAGAGAGACAGAGACAAAAAGAGAGATAGAAGGGTACAGAAAGAGGAACAAGATGATGAGAGGGCGAGAGAGGAAGGAAGGAAGGAAGAGGGAACGGATGAGAAAGAGAGGAGAGAGAACAAGGTGAAATGGAAAGGAAACAAAGGAGAGAGACGTATAGCACAGTCAGGGAAAGATAAAACTCCCCCATCATATCTATCCAGCCCTTGGTTCCAGATGACAACACAGTAGCACAGCTATTCGCTGCCTGGGTGTACCACCTGATACAGTAGGTAGAATCCCTCTCACTCCACTGGGCACAGACACATGCTCACCCAGCCTCCATAGGGACGAGATGGATCAGCTGGTATACCCTAATCTAACACACACCACCAGCATTCATGCCCATGCTTCAATGGGCAACAGTACAGAGAGATACTTAGTAACTATAGAAATACATTACAGCAAAACATCCTATTGCCTGCTATAGAAATTTATTTCAGAGCAGAGACACACAATTCTCATAAACTGCTTTGCCATAGAAATACATAATAGAGTGGTAAGACATTTTTGTAATACATAGTTGACATTTTGTCTCCAGAAAAACAATGGTGGCAGAGATAAAGGCTGAAATGGACGAGCCCAATCAGGTCCATTAAATATTGTAGAACATAGACACTTGGTGCCATAAAATAATTTAGTTTTCTCACAAGATAAAGCTCCACACACTAATGATACACTGTAAAACTCTTGGTTTATGCCACGCAATACTTTAAAAAAGCAAACGAGAGAGAGAGAGAGACAGAGAAAGAGGGAGAGAGAGAGAGAGAGAGAAAGAGAGAGGGAGAGAGATAGAGAGATAGAGAGGGAGAGAGAGAGAGAGAGACAGAGAAAGAGAAAGAAAGAGAGAGAGGGAGAGAGAGAGGAAGAGAGAGAGAGAGAGACAGAGAAAGAGAAAGAGAAAGAGAGAGAGAGAGAGAGAGAGAGAGAGAGAGATAGAGAGCATGCATAACTGCTGAGAATCCCTTGTGCGTTTGCTCCCACAGAGAGAGAGAGAGAGAGAGAGAGAGAGAGAGAGAGAGAGAGAGAGAGAGATGGCTCTAAACAGCACGCTTGGGTGAGATTACAAGTGGGAGGAACTGAATTGATAAATTAGTTCAGCCAATGTGCAAACTGATTACCGCGATGGCAGTGCCATAGAATCCATCAGGCACACAGGCACAGATACACATAGACCACAAACACACACACACACACACACACACACACACACACACACACACACACACACACACATATATATACAGTAACAGATACAACACACATACAGTACATACACACTCGGACACGCACGCACGCACATGTGCATGCACATACACACACACACACACACACACACACACACACACACACACACACACACACACACATACATACACACAGCGAGAGTATCTAGGGCAGAATAGGCTCTGCAGCCACTGTAAGTAAAAGGTATTGAGCTGCTGACTCTAGCCGGAAAGATCCCAGAGCTCTTTGGCTCACACAGCACAGACACAGACAGTGGATAATGGCTAACGGCTAACAGCTATCGCTAATAGGATTGCATCATTGAATAGAGTTAGAGTTTTAGTTTGGTTA
>NC_139653.1:40271810-40304310 GCF_951799395.1 Argentina silus
GTCCATACATTGAGCACTGAACAAGAGCTAGCTGACAAGTAGTCTTTTTTTACAAACCAACACAGCCACACACATTTGACATCAAATGAACACTGAAACATGTATTACACTACATGTGTAAATCCTGCGTCTTTATCCATTTGAAACATGTTTAAAATGGATTACTATAACACAGTGCAATTACATAGTTAAGCACACAAGGCCAAGCCAAGGGCCAAACAACAGAGCTAGGGTAATGAGCAGAGTGCTGAAACCCTGTTTATTTACCGTAACCATCTGACTACCAGCCACTGCTCCTTCCTTTCCCTCTCTAACTTCCTCCATCCCTCCCCCTACCTCCATTGCACTCTCTGTCTCTCTCTCTCTCTCTCCTTCCCCTCCCCGTCCCTATCAGCCAGTGGCTGGGGCGATAGTGTATCTCTCCAAGTGCTATCAGGTTTTTCCTGAAAAGTTGGATAACATGTATCTGATGAGAGGCCTCCTGGGCCCTGCAGCTCAGTTCCTCTCGGCAGGGAGGAGAGGACGCTGGGTAATGTTCACTCAGGTCTTTTGGCGGCCAGATGTAATGCATTGTGACACGTCAGTGATGAGTCGCCCTGATTTTCCTGTCAGATTCCCTATGAACCTACAGTGGACGATTAGGAGCCAGGGCATACCGGGTTGAGCAGTGCGTGTGTGTGTGTGTGTGTGTGTGTGTGTGTGTGTGTGTGTGTGTGTGTGTGTGTGTGTGTGTGCGTGCATGCGTGTGCGTGTGTGTGTTAGACTAGGATTTTCCCGTCAAATTGGAACTGATCCGAGAGTAGATAAGATAGGGAGAAAAGAGGGGTGACAAAATTGGTCTCCTCTCTTTTTGTGGTGGGGTTATCTGGTATGGCACCCAGTTCCCAAAGCTAAAAGGCACTGGCCTTGCAGCACATTACACAAGGCAATGATTAGCTGCAACACTCTACCATGCTTAGGTAATCACATGGGTGAAAAGTTTGTGCTATGTGTTAATTTCCAAAGTATTATATCTATATAAATATTTTCTCATCATCTTCGAGACTCCAGCAGCAGAGTTTTACAAGGAAATAAACAAAGTCTGCGTAAAGGGGATATTTAGTTTAGTAAGCACTAGTAATTAGGTTCTGGCATAAGGGAAAGGCACCACTTGTGAATTAAAGAAGAGCACACTTCCTGTAAACATCCAGAAAGAACGTGTCTACATCATTAGCACACCACAATTATAGCATTGAAGCTAAAGATACACTTCTCTCCCACTTATGCTCTCTTGCTAAACGAACTGTATCCTCTGATTTCAAATTAACTGCTGCGCCCACCCTTTGGTGCACTGGTGAAAAACTAGCGGGCTAACAAGCTAGCTCCAAAAAATGAGTGTGCCTTCAACCAGCATAGTTCAAGCTTTAGCAAATGAATACAAAGGGGAAAAAAAGAGAATGGGGAAAGGGAGCAAAGAGAGATTTATTTATATGTGAGTGTATGCATGTTGTGACTGAATATTTATTTCATGTAAATTGTGCACACAGTTTGCTGTAATGGCTGTGGCTATACTTTGCATATGTTTGCTCATGCAAATATAAGTGAGAAAAGAGAAGAGAGAACAGCAGAGAGGGAGAAAGAGAGTGAGAGAGAGAGAGAGAGAGAGAGAGAGAGAGAAGAGAGAGAAGAGAGAGAGAGAAAAGAACAAAACAATGATACACTGCTGCATTTCCTTCTTAGGTTCACATGGCTGGCCTAGAGAGGAGGAACCACTAGGCAACACATATAAATCCCAAAGTCAAACAGAGGAAAGCAAACACGAGCTGACACTTTATCACACAGGCTTTATGACTATTATCTACCCCGAGACAAGGTGCTCAATCAAGCCTGTAAAAGCAAGTTAAAGAAACTGATTGAGAAAGCAGAAGGGGGACCTGGTGTGTGATGAGAGGAGAGGAGAGGTGGGGGTCTAGTTTGTTTGCTTGTGTTTTTTCTCTTTTCCCACATGACCCAAGAGGCCGGATGACACTGGCTGAATCCTAAATGCAAACTAGCCCCGCTGTGAGAAACTCACACCGTTTCCCCTTTTAGAGTGGGCATCACTTATCAGTTACAGTCCAATAAAGTCATTGATTTTCCCAGAGACAAGTGCCTGCATGTTAGTTGACGCATTGCTACTGAGATTGGGCGAGGTCGTAAAGATGTTGGCAGTTTAAGAGGTGAGAGAGTCGTCATGATTGGACGCTTGGACACAGAGACAAGTTTTCTTCCCCAGGTAACCACTGATAACCTTGTTTGAGATGCCATATAAAGAGATGTGTCCATGAGAACCACAAAACAAACTTTGCTACTGGTCAAACCTTGTTTATTTGTATGGGATTTTAGGGCTTTCTGGCAATCCAAAAAACTATTTGCCTTTCACATTCTACATGTTGATTGTCAAGAGCCAACACATCAACTACTACTGTAGCTAGGCTTGTACTCATACTGTATGAACTCATTTGATTTGGTAAATAGTGTCCACCTTTATTAAGTCAAACAAGACATGGGCACAAAAGCTTACTCTTGTCTTTCAACACACACACACACCCATGCACTCATACATGCACGCACACACACACACGCACACGCACACGCACACGCACACGCGCACGCACACACACACACACACACACACACACACACACACACACACACACACACACACACACACACACACACACACACAGGGAATACAGTGAGCTTTGGTCTGCTAGCCCAGTACTCAGCCACCTCTGACCTTCCTCAGACCTGTTTGGCTGCAGTGAGCACGCCTGGATAGATTCCCCTACAACACTCCTGTACAGCACTTACCAGTGATAACGTCCCCCCCCCCCGTCCCCCCCCCTCTCTTTCTCTCTATCCCTCTCTCTCTCTCTGGATATCAGAGTGAGAATCATCAGGGAGAGAGTGTCTCATATTAGGTGCCTGTTCAAGTTGCTGCCAGTATCACAACACACCTACAGTATTACAAGGTCCAGTCTAATCAGAAACCCACACACCTTTTATCTGCTCTTTAGCCTCCCTGCTAACCAGATTATCCTGCAAACTGGACACCAGTAGGACAATTACGGCGCTGAGACTACTCCTTAAAAACGTCTGGACAACATCCGTACCACACTCTTGTGTCTAGTTACTCCCAGGGTTTGTTTTCACACAATCAACCTTTGTACGCATTTGATCCAGTCAGTGTCATCCGAGGCACACTTTATGAAGGGTTTGGGAACACTCTGTGACTCGGTAAAAAGTTCTACTTGGTTTGAGTCCTTAAGTAACAGAAATTAATTCAGAGCCTTCAGCCAGGAGAATAAAGTGCCGCTGTTGTATTAGAGGGAAAAAAGGCTACAACTCTGAGGCCCTATTAGGGAGAGGGTGGTTTCACACACACACACACACACACACACACACACACACACACACACTCACACTCACACTCACACTCACACTCACACTCACACTCACACACACACACACACACACACACACACACACACTCACACACACACACACACACACACACACACACACAAACACACAAACACACTGTGCACGCAGTGCTCATAACCGAGAAACACTGCTCCCTTCCAGTCTGCTGGACAATCGGTCCAATTAATCGGCGACTTTGAGCCACGTGAAGTGGTCTGATTGGGTGCTGGACCGGCTGCCGACTGACGTCCCCGTCTGTGCCCCTGTCTGTCAGCCCAGGGCCTGGAGAGTGGCCAATGGCAGCGCGGAGAGTGGCCCCCTCGCCTGCCTGACCTTGGCAGAGGGTTGCGAGGTCGTCGGGGACGGATAGACGACAACAGCGGCAGCTCTCCATCCTGATCAATGGAGCAAAATAATGATCCCACCATCGACGAGAGAGAGCTCTGTTGACTGCCAGGAACAGGAAACAGCACTCACTACAAACCATAACACTAAGGAAAGTATGTTCACTGCTCAACTGAGCAAAGGGATTTTGGATGTCTGCAAAATTCCATATCAGACGATTCACATGTCCTTTCATCAATGTATTTTGGCCTTTGAGGGGTGTCAAAAGTTTGGAACAATAAACCACATGACTGAACATGCTACGCCTGGTGTTTGTCTCGTAGGATGTTAAAAATGACGGAAACTTTCTGTAGCAACACTAACCCCAGCTGAACTCCCTCCCTCCAGATCTGTTCTCAGAGGCCGCCACTCAGACACACCAACTGTAAATGTATGCAGACAATAACACCAACCCTAACGGGGCACTATTTGACTTGGCCTGCTCACTGTTCTCTTAACAAACAGTCCTGGTAATTGGTGATACATATCTAATACCCCCAGTCATCACCTTCCTCCCTGGACACTTTTGACAAGCGAGAGAAACCCTGAGCTTTCAAAAACACTCTCATCTCCTACACTCTGTATGGCTGCCTGTTACATTACCTGTTTGTCTTTTTAGTTTCATTGATACACCAGGTTCCTTAAGAGTGGCCTTGTATTAATCAGCACAAACCACGGTAGGAACTTGAAACCAACAGACAGAAGTGGCTGTGCTGTATCGGTCAGGGACAGGGATTCTTCTGTTATCTGTTTTCGCTTTTCTACGACCCTACGACGAGTGTTTATGCTTGCAAAAGTGGGATTCAAGACATAATACCACAAGGAGTCTCCCTTGAGGGGTCTTCGTCTTAAACAATGGGTCTGAGCATACAAGCTCTTCCAAACGCTAATAGATTGGGCCTAATTAACGATAGGGCGGCTCTGACTCTCAGTCAAAGTCTGCTCTCTCTGTATTTATATCAGGAGAATGAGAGGGAGAAGACGGCCTCATGGTTTTGCCTTTCCTTAAGGGAGAGAGACTTGATTTTTAATGACATGTGCAAAGCAAATGTGATCCTCCCATCATTTTATTGGGAATGGAATTCAGGGTTAGAAAACACCACAGGCGTTGTGGTTGAAGCTCCCCAACAGCACTAGCACACACATGTATATCATTATCGCTTTTGGAAATAAGCGATGATATTGGTATATTACTGGTACCGTTATTGATATACTACAAAATGATTCCCCTGCTTACATGTTGACCAAGTGAGCTAGTTAACGACATGGGGCTTTTAAAAGCTGCCTTTGCTAGCCACCCAGAGAGGTAAGCTAAGGTAGGGTGTAGCATGTGTCTTACTACTTAGTAATAGGCTTAGACTATCGAGAGAGTACTGTCGGTAAAGGCACAAGCCTGCTGCTGCCTTCCTAAGCTGTTTCACCCTGATCGAAGGAGAGGATGGAGAAAGAGAAGAGAGAGAGAGGGTGTGTGTGTGTGTGTGTGTGTGTGTGTGTGTGTGTGTGTGTGTGAGAGAGAGAGAGAGAGAGAGAGGGACTGGATGGATGGATAGATGGGTAGATGGAGAGGGGGTAGCACTGTTTATTAGCTGTGCAGGCAGGCGAAGGGAAGACAGTCAGGAGAAACTGGCTCCAATATTAGGGGTGAAAGCAAGTGGAAGAGCAGCACCGAGAAAGAAAGGTCAGTGGAAGAAGCAATCTGAGACAGGCAGAGGAGAGAGACAAGGAGAGAGGGAGGAGAGAGTGAAAGGACAGAGAGAAAATGAGAGAGAGAGGGCGGGGGTATGAGAGGGAAGAGAGGAGAGAGGGAAAGAGAAACAGGGAGAGAGAGATGGAGATGGAGAGAGAACAGGAAGGGAGGAGAGAGATACAAGTAGGGAGGAGAAGTGTAGAGGGGGAGAAGTGTGGGTGGGAAACAAGAAAAAGGTAGCATGAAAATATGAAAAGTTGAAAGGGAGAGAGAGAGAAGAAAAGAGAGGGTACATGAGAGGAAAGCTTTCATTTTTAACAGAGTGAGTGGGGCCAACCAGAAAACACACACACACACACACACACACACACACACACACACACAGACAGACAGACAGACAGACAGACAGACAGACAGACCGAACGACAGACAGACAGACAGATAGACACACCACACACACACACCACACACACACACACACACAAACACACACTTTTTATCTTACTCCCCCCATCCTCTAACGAACTCACTCCAACAACAAACAAACCCCTTGTAATAGTTGAGAGGATTTTGGAGGGGGGGGCAAAGGGGCAGGGGCAGGGGCAGGGGCAGGGGCAGGGGCAGGGGCAGGGGCAGAGACAGAGGCAGGGGCAGGGGCAGGGGCAGGGGCAAGAGATAGAGTGGGATGGGTGGGGGAGCGGCCAACATTAAGAGCTGGCCTATAATTGGAAGTATGTGAAAAATGAAGTGTCAGTTTGGTCAATAAAGGGCAAAGGTCAACGTGAGCAGGAGCCCAAACTCTGCACAGAATGTGCTCATTAGAGCCACCAATCAGATCGCGCCTGGCCGCCCAGACCATTAGTCATCAGAGGGAAGGGGGCCGTAGTGAAAACGCTCCCTCTCGCCCTCCTCTTCCTCTCTCTCTCTCTCTCTCTCTCTCTCTCTCTCTCTCTCACTCTTCCTCCTTATCCCTCTTTTTCTCCCCCTTACCCTACTGCCTCCTTTTCTTTCACCTCATCTGCCTCTCTCTCCTTCTTCTTCCTCCCCCTCTTCTTACTCTTCCCTTTCTCCATCATTGAAAAAAGAGAGGGAGAGAGAGAGAGAGAGAGAGAGAGAGAGAGAGAGAGAGAGAGAGAGAGAGAGAGAGAGAGAGAGAGAGAGAGAGCACACTGGTCCTGCTACTCTAAATCGTTGCTCAGTGGAGTGGAACGTAACGTGCTCCTTTCTGCTCCCACCCAGCCTCTGCCTGCTGGCACTGCAACCCTCAGACTGCTTGCCTTGACATCGCCTTCAATAATAAATGAAGTTGCTTTTTTGCCTACAGTTTGTTTGAACCCCCCCCCCCACACACACACACACACACACACACGTACACGTGCGCACACACACACACACACACACACAAACACACACACACTCATACAATCATACACACACACACACATGCGCTCGCTCTCCCTCAACCCACCAGACTCGCGTCAAAGGCAGTACACGTACAGTAAGTGGGCCTATTGGCCAAGGCAAGTTTCAGACCTGAACAGCTGATGCCAGAGAGACCGTGTTACAAATTTATTACAACGTAAACATGATTCCAGTTTCATCCACAATATCGATTTTAGCACTATTAGAGTGAGTACAGGGGGATACATACATTT
Organism: Argentina silus; assembly: GCF_951799395.1. NCBI lineage: Eukaryota > Metazoa > Chordata > Actinopteri > Argentiniformes > Argentinidae > Argentina > Argentina silus. Next base: position 40,278,981 of record NC_139653.1, read on the forward strand.
ACAAAACTTGGCCTTTTAATTATTATTTTTTGGCCCACAGACAGTGAAATAAATAACACAAGCCCCTTATTTGTTCCTTGCTATTTAAACACATACATTGCCCATACTTCTAGTATCAAAGGCTACACAATGGCTTTGTCACAATCTTCTGAGATGGCTTCCTCACTTTCTTTCCTTTTCCATCAACAGCACTGATGTGAATGGAAATGTCAGACATATGGCATCAACCATATTGTTTTCCCTGTTGCTATGTTTTTCAGATCAGTGTGGATACAGGAGAGGATATGAGGAGAGGATGGCCCTTAAGAGTGAACTATAATGTCCACAGTAGAATAGTTGGGTATTCCTTCCTTACCCTGCTCGCTGCTGTTGTCCCCACTGTGTGACGTGTGTCCCCCACTGGAGGGTCCAGGTGTGCCCCCAGAGCGTGTGGACGCCGCGTCGTCGTGGTCTCTGTTCCAGGACGTCTATGTAACAGAGGGGAGAGAGGCGGCTGTCAGTCTACAGATCAGTTTGTAGAGTCTTCTAGAGTACTGTACACACTGAGTTTACTGTACACGTCTATGAGGGAAGTGTGTGTGTGTGTGTGTGTGTGTGTGTGTGTGTGTGTGTGTGTGTGTGTGTGTGTGTGTGTGTGTGAGAGAGAGAGAGAGAGAGAGAGAGAGAGAGAGAATGAAAGAATACGTATATTATAGTATATAGTACACTATAAGTTCTAGTTGGATATTTTGTGACGCATCACCGCCTGCATTTTGCTGAAACAACTCGTACATCCAAATACAAAACAGCTACAACTTAGCAGACACCCCAGCCAGAGCCAGGAGTGATGTCATTCTAGCAGCGTAGCAGAGAGAAAGCAAGAAAGAGAGAGAGACTGAGAGAGAGAAAAAAAAGAAAAGTAAATAAGCAACACTATTACCATAGAGAGGAAATTCATCGATCCAAGTATAAAATAGTTGACCCACTGAATCAAAACGCCAGTATTCAGAGACAGCATAAACCACTCTCTCAGCAGCTCCTGCAAGCCCAGTGTGAGTATGTGTGTCTGCGTGTGTGTGTGAGAGAGAGAGAGAGTGTGTCTGTGTGTGAGAGAGAGAGAGAGAGAGAGTAAGAGAGAGAGAGAGAGAGAGCGAGAGAGAGAAGGAGATAGAGAGAGTGTATGTGTTTGTGAGAAACAGCAAGCAAGCAAGAGGGAGAGAGAGGGAGAGAGGGAGTCTATATAGGCCTTCTACATCGTAATGGAAATCAAATAAGAGAGGGGGGCTTTTTTCCCCCCCTGGAAACCTATTGACACTGAAGGGCTTAGGCCCAGGGTGTGTGTGTGTGTGTGTGTGTGTGTGTGTGTGTGTGTGTGTGTGTGTGTGTGTGTGTGTGTGTGTGTGTGTGTGTGTGTGTGTGTGTGTGTGTGCGTGTGTGTGTGTGTGTATGTGTGTATGTGTGTATGTGTGTGCATGTGAGTGTGCGTGAGTGTGTGCATGTGTGTGTCTTACAGACACTGAGGGGCTTAGGCCCATAGAGGACTAGCGATGTCAGCTGTGAACTGGACGGTAGGAAGCGAGGATAAAGAGAAGTGGACAGGAACAATGAGGTGGCCAGGCCTCTTATACTTACACACATACACACACACACACACACACACATGCACACGCACACACACACACACACACACACACACACACACACACACACAGCCCCATGCAGAGATGTTGTGTACTATAGAACCTAAAACAGCTGTTACCTCTTATCTCCCAGTGCCTCCGAAAAGCAACATTAGCGAGGGGGAGAGGAGAGAAAAGTGCTCGAAATAGGGGAAATGGAATCTTAATGTGTTAGTGGAGAAGCACACACACACACACACATACATGCGCGCGCACACATACACACGTACACCCACACGCACGCACGCACACACACACACACACACACACACATACACACACACACACACATCTGTGTGTATATCTGATATTTGTCTGATCTTATCCCTGTTTGGTCAATTCCACTGTTGGTAGTTACGGTACATAGTGGAAATATGGCACACATAAGGTTAGGTGATGAAATATGAGCTAAAGCTCACCAGAGGAATGGAGAAAATACTAACGTTTCCAATTGGGATACTTTGCAAGCTTAGGGAGAAAAACGTTTTGTGTGTGAGTGTGTGTTTTGTGTGTGAAGAGAATAATACATAGATAAATACACATTACTCAAAAGAGGTTTGATTTTATAAAATTAAGATTATGATTTTAATTATCTTTGATCCTCCTGGCTTCATAAACAAAATGTACAAGGAACTACTTTCACACCTCCCTTGTCCTCTAACTCCCCCATTCCAACCACTGTTAACATATTACCTTGAAAAAAAAGCAAAACAACTACAATAAAGTGTAGTGTTCGATCCTGCATCCCAAAAGAATGCCGTAAGCGGGGTAATCTAGAACACATGGCCGGATAGCAAATGGTTAAAGCAGCGATTTGCCAGCTCCTACAACTACTTTAAAAAATGAGGAGAAGTTGTTTATTCAGAGCTCTGTAGAAAAAGAGACAGAATGGTACAGCACCCCAGGGACCTGGAATGCCAAGCATAAAAACCTCAGTGCCTCGACATGCAAAAAGGACGTTGTTGTTTTTTTTATTCACCAACAAACGCACTTGAAAATATAATTAGAGAGGGAGGGAAATCGCAAACTATTGCATTAACTGTAATTGAACAAAAGACCAGTTTGCCTGTGGGGAGGTGGCAGCTGGGTCCCAAGGGAAAGGGGGCGGGACTCAGACTGGGCCCGGTGGCATCTCCAGGGGGACATGGAGTCTATTAATAAACACACCAGGACAGCCAGGACAGCCAGGACAGCACAGCACAGCACAGCACGGCCCTGCACTGATCTAACACGCAATTAATACACAACACCATGATCACACAGCTTACACACACACACACACACACACACACACACACACGCAATTCACACTCTGCCAAAAACACACACACACACACACACACACACACACACACACACACACGCAATTCACACTCTGCCAAAAACACACACACACACACACACACACACACACACACACACACACAACCACCGTTGCCACACACACCTTACAATAAAAAAACTACTCAATACAAAGGAGAGGCCAGGTTTGAAAATCTGAAATATTTAAATAAACAGACGCGGAGAGAGGTATAGGAGAGTGGAATCAGGGCAGAGAGAGCGAGAGAGAGAGCGAGAGAGAGAGCGAGAGAGAGAGAGAGTAGGAAGCAGGAGAGAATACTGTTGGTGGATGGTGGTGGAAGCTACACCGGAGAAAGAATCTGTCCCACTGCACACAACAACACACTTGATATATTCACTGTCCCCTTAATGAGCTGCCTTGGATTTATTCTGCCCCCCCCCTCTCTCTCTCTCACTTCCTCTCTTCACTCTATCCCACTTCTATCCCTGTTCCGGCTCTCTCTCCCTCTCCTTCTCTCTCTATCCCCACTCCACCTCTCCCTTTCTCCTCTCTCTCTCTCTCTCTCTCTCTCTCTCTCTCTCTCTCTCTCTCTCTCTCTCTCTCTCTCTCCATGTTTTTTTCTCTCTCCAGTGCTGGATGTAGATTAATTCAATGCTTAATTGTTTAGTAAATTCAATTTTCCAGATTCTATTCTGCGTAGCTTTAGCTAAAGTTCTTAAATCTGCCGCGCTGAGCCTAGGGAGCACTGTTTGTTATCTGTGCATACCTTTTTTTCATTACCATTTTTCTTCTCTCCGCCACCTAATTCACCATGAAAAGATTTTCCTTGCTGGAAATTCTGATTCCACTATGATCGGTGAGGCATTCCAATTCAATGCATTCTCATTGTGCCGGGTCTTAGATGCAAGGGGGCTTCCCTTTCTCCCAGAGCCAGCCCCATATTATACATGCGCTCATGCAAGAAATGTTGGCTTGCCAATTCATTTACAATCATAAAGAAAATGGTTAAGGCTGTCCTGCTTTGCCCCCCGTCTCTGAGTTATCTTTCCTGATGATATGGATATTTACATTCTCGCCTTGCGAGTGTTGTGAGAAATAATCATATGTGCATACTGTGCAGACATAAATAGAGAGCAAAATAACCCCCACATGCATTCTCAGACTTGGATACATCTGAATCAAAGCTGACAGTCGATACTCCATCCCCCAGAATGCTTTGTTGCGTTTGCTTTTTGTTGTTTTTCGTTAACACTGCAGTTGACCTTACAACCGAGGCGTTTTGAGAAAAGTTTGGATCTACAGGAATGTCATGTGTGGCAAGAGTTAGAAAGGCTCTCCTCATTCTGATGCAAAAAAAAACCCACTATTGACACATTCTCTCACACACCTGAATTCTGATGGAGTGATAGACAGGGACTAAAAGAGTGCCCATTGTAACCTTGTGTTTGTTGTTCTTCCTCCCGTAGCTAGATAAAGCTAGGATCTGTTTGTCTGATAACCAGACAGATAACTGCCTGTCCAACTGCATCCCCTTTCCTCCACTCTCTCCTCCTCCCCTAAAAAAAAACCTCACAATGCATTATTAGTGCTCCCCAAATGAAAAGAGGTGATAATGGTATGCACAGCACAAAAAAAAGAAAGGGAGAAAGCAGAAGAACCCCCTCCCCTGTTCCACACTCCCCTTCAACCCCGACTCTCACAATAGACAAGCAGAAATAACCTTATAATTGCTAGGGGGAGAAAAATCTAACTGGATTTGGTCTCTTGAGCGGGTGAAGTATATCTGTGTTGAATAGCCTTCAGGTGCTTTTCTTCCTTTAAAACTGGTGGGGTAACCTTATGAAGACAACCGCGATAATTACACGTTTTACTTAATTACCACGGCTTTTAGGTTACTGTCTATGTAGACACTATTACAGAGAAGACAAGGGATTGACAATTGACTTTTCCACTTTGCCATTGGCAGCAAAGTCTTGTTTACTGTTCATAAGCTAAAACCAAACGAAAACACCCCCTCAAGTGCTCTGCGCAAATCGAATCCCAAACCAAACAGTTTATTTCTCATAACACTGCTGCCAATGAAGAAAAAGAGCCACAAGTAGACATTATAATGATACATTTTGTGTAAGGTTTTTTAGCCTAGCTTAGTGAGTGTTGCGCTACAGTGGGATGTTCTTTGTGAATCCCTTGGAGACCTGTGTTTGTGACAGTCCTATTGTCGGAAAGTCGCAGGGGGTTAAGAGGGAAAGGAACATTCCATTAGCTAAGTACACATGTGTTAAGATAGGTTTTTGTTTACTTATCCAAAGAAACCACTGGGCCTGAGATACAGCAACCCATCATAAGCCAAGCAAGAAAAACCAAACAAATACATTAAGTACTTTCTATCAACCTTCAATAAACAAGCCGTTATAAATGCTTATAATACTAGCATATAAATGTTTGTGAATGTTACTCCATACACTACTAATATATATTTTAAACATGCTTATTGATCAAAGTTATTGTAAAGTGTTCACTCCCAACCATTCTAAGCAGTCTTCCAGCATAATAGGCTACATTTTCAATAGTTGCATAGAGTTAGTTTGTTCGATATTTAACAAACTATCCACCAAGATTCATATTCTTTGAAGTCCCTCTGGACCTGATTTGCTTAATCAGAATCATCCCCACTTGCTATTCGACAACTGTAATGCAGAGGAGAAGAAACACATGGGTCACATGGTCTAGTCTTTGTATCACTTGTTGAATCCTCAACAGCGGTCCACATTCACTCCAAATGGAAAACCAGTAGGGGAGGGAGGCGGTAGGGAGGGGGTCAGACCCCCTCTTTTCAACAACAAAGGCTACTATTACTAACAATCACTCCAATAATTGAAAGTTTGTATCAGAAACCGTAAGAGTGTGGGACGGTGCACCTGTTAGGCTCCCTGTAATTTGATCCATACTCAGCCAGCAGCAGATATGGATTAGCTATAGCAACATACTGATTAAAAAAATACTAGCTGACCCTGATGGGTCAGGATATCCATTGAGTCATAAGTCACACACGCGGGGTGAGGTGGGGGGGGGGGGGGGGGGGTTGACACCCTTTTGACCGTGTGAGCTACCTAAACTAATACTGCTGGATCTGAATGACCTGGAAACAAAACCTTGTAGCCAAACAGTGCCGAATGTTGAGAGAAGATACCATGACAGCGTTCAAAAGTACTGTGAGTACTGTGCCTATTTGAGATCACAACAGAACCTTCTTAGGAATCTACCTACAGGGCATGCTGTTCACCACTATTATTAAATGATCCCTGACCCTAACTTGTTAATTTCACTTCACTATTCATTTAAGCCACACAAGCATCACAATACTCAAAACTTTATCCAAATCTAATTCCTCAAGCAAATGCATTTGCATGTATCATCTTACAGTACCACTTAAAACACAATCCAAACACTATAGATATATGATCACTGAGCATTTTTAATCATTTCAGAATCACCCCAGTCCAACAAAAAAAAAACATTGAGTATTTCAATTATTCCCACCCCACTTCAGACTGCATGGCACAATCCACGAGAGGAAAGGGGCTCTCGAGACTTGGAGTGAGTCCTCAGCGCTATTAGTGGAGCCTGTGCTACAGACGAGGGCTCAAGCCTAGGAGTTCATTAGCAAATTGCTTCACCCCTCCTCGTGCTCTCTGTGCAATTAAAGACAACTGTGCAAACGCGGCGGCGGATGGAAATACCTCCCACTTCTTCTTTGCTCAGGCCTCAGAGTGGGCGAGCATGTGTGCCAGGCAAATACGCAACCGGCAAGGCAACAAGAGCCAACTCATCACAACACAGAGAGAAGTTAAGCCCTATGTGTAGCCTGTATACTGCATAACTATGAGAGAGAGTTTGAGTCTGAATTAACTTGAGAGCTAGGAAGTTGTACTGCTGTTAACAGTTGTGATTGTGTGGATTGCATCTGCAAGTAATGTAGCCAACAATGCAAAACATGTTTGTGTTCTAGATATGAAGTATTCTGCAGTATAACCTTTCAGAAAACTACCAAGCATTGAGGACATTAACTCTTAAAGACCTGAATTAAGCTACCTTTTGGTTGTTTTTCAGACCTTTCATGTAACCTATAATTTCAGTCTGCAAGTGAAAAAAATGAGGTAAATGTGGTCCAAATTAGGTAAATATAGTTCTCTAGGGAGAGGGAGAGAAAGGGTTAAGGCAGCCTGGGGTGGGGCTAACCAGTCACTCCACTCTCATAGCACCTGAGGGGGGTGCTGCGTTTATCAGCCCGGCCTGAAGTACACACACAGCGGTGAGCCCAAACTGGCTCAGCCGCATTCACAAGCCAGCGCAGAGCCTCCCTGACTTTTTCACCTCTCAGCTATGCTCTGCTCCCTTTGAGGGGAGGCGCCCAACGTCCCTCGCTACTTTCATGCTTAAAGGAGACTAGCAAAACAATATGGGAGGGAAAGATGGAGGAGTAGGAACATTATTGATTCGATGCTCGGGTGCACAGACGGCAAGAGAGTCAGAAAGCGATGGACCTTCGAGTCTAATAGATTCAAAGTAAAAAAAATCAAAAAAAAAAATCGGAAGATTTATTTTTTGCCACAGTCGCCTCGCTGGAATAAATTGCTTTATGAATAAATGAGCCTCCGTTCTGCCTCTTGTTAACATTGTTCTTTGTGCAAATTCTCAACATTTCTTTTCCAGTCCAATTCAACTTCATGCCCGAGGGCATATATTAAAAATACATATGGAACGAGATAATGCACACACGACGCAAATTCGTTAAGGATGTCACCGCCTAACAACCGCAGACCCATAAGATGTCACACAAGAAATACCCAAATACGAAAATACATATGTTCACCATGTAAGTGATAAGTGCAAGGTAATTTCACTGACAATGTATCTGGGCGTAAAAGTCTCCTCACTCCTCAGTGCATGCGTTTCTGCATTAGTTCATTTGTTATTGCTGTTCATAGATATAGGACATTGTATAATATCATGTTGAAATATCGCATGGTATTCCAGTTCTGTCAAAAAGTTTGCCGACTTGCACTTCTATGTGAGGTAGGCCTATATCGCTTCACACTGTAAACATATAGTCCTATATTAGCCTCAATATTTAGGCTACATATAGGACCATCATTAGATTAAAATAGGGCATGTCTTCATCTTAAAGTCAATTAAAGATCCGAATCGGTGCCCCGAGCACAACATAATTTGCTTCATATACCTAGAAACCCAAGGGTTTTAACGCAGTCTATTTCTATGTCTTTAGCTTCGCTTCTATCTCTCAAACTATCTATGCAGAACTTCTTGACAATTGCCTCCCCAAGGAAACACTTAAATGCACAATTGGCATCATGTTATTTAATTCTGCTTTTGAATTAAATGAAGTATTATCTTCAGGGCGATCTCCTCATTAACATAATCATAGGGGCTGGGATGGAGGAAGCTCGTAGGCGGGGGTCGTTCCATTTTGGTCCCAGTTCGCCCATGAATGGCGCTGCTAGCCCGGCTATTCACCTCGGAACATTAAAGCTGGTGGCTAACGCTCTCTTCGGAGCACTACAACAGGCCGCTGCTCTAGTCGGCCACTCAACCATATGGAAGTCCACGGATTTAAATTATTTAGCCTAATCGCTTCATTACTTTTTATGTCGGCCTATCCGCTAATCCCTTTAATTTGGACACTTGTTTTTTTTTTCCTCATTGGTAATTCGGTAGGCTAGGCTATATCCCATTCCCTCTCAGGGTGCATCATTTTTAAAAACCTAAAGATAATTTGAAAGTATAGTTTGTTAAGTGAAAAGCAGTGTCTGTATTTACAAAAGAGCCGCACTATTAATGGCATAAAATCCACTGCGTAAAGATTTGCATAATCCTAATCATCATTGCTGTTATCATTATTTAACGGCAGTATGGACCATTAGGGTCATGCCTGCGCGCGCACTTGAATGTCCCTCGAGTGCAAATAGTCACTGGAGCACATAATAAAGGATGTGGTTATCTCTGATATCGCCTCTGCCGCGATTCACAAAAGGAAACATTCTCTAATCTACCTTTAATACCCATTGCCTTATTGCTCTCAAACATAAACCTTCTCAATGCCACTGAATCTCTGACCGTCGCGCTTTGAGCAAAGAAGGTCTCAGATAAGCAATGTGCGCTCATGTCTAAGGACAAATACTGACGAGACACGTAATGAACCGTGAACTACAGCAGGGAATCCAAGGCACCTAACCCACAATCCCTCTCCAGTGACTAGTATGTGCCTCCACTCTGTGTCTGCGCTATAATAGAAATGTACTGATAACGTTTCGTTTTGATTAAAAAAGAGAGGAGGGGACAGGAGAAAGGCTAGAGGGGCTAAATTAAAATCGACACGAAACAGGTCAAGTTTATGGCGATTCTTTCTCCAGCTAATCTTCCCAGGTCGGTTCCGGGATCAACCCTTAATGGGCCAATAATGGCAACATTATTCAGAAAATTTTCATTCCGAGGGAATCTAAAACGGCCTTAATCATATGCAAATAACAGAGCGGCGGAGTAGTGACCCAGAAGACACACTGAATAGCCAGCAGAGAGAGAGAGAGAGAGAAAGTGGGAGGGGGGGAGATAGAGACGTACCTGATCAGGAGGCCCCGATGATCTTGTGATTTCCTCGCTGTCTGATTTTGATCCGCCGTCTCTGTCGTCTATAACCAAGTCGATGGGCATCTTGCCCTTCAAGCAGCTGATGTAGCGGTGACAGAAATTGTCACAAAGTTCGTGTACCTATAGACAAACATAAAGAGGGGGACGCGACAATCACAAAAAGGTACATCAGGGAGAGTATTGACATGTGCAACCACAACACCCTTTGGCCCGAATGGTTTGAGGTATTGCAACTTTATTTTCCTTTCAAAATAGAGATATCGGCGAAAATTGACAGTGACAAGAGGATTCACGGGCTACAACGTACTCAACACCCGTGTTAAATTCATCAGTGCCCGGGGTTGTGGCCATTAGGGTGTGACCCACTTGACTGACATTTAAGGTATAAGCTGTTTAATTACAACCGACCACTCGCTAACATGCGTGATAAGCTGACGAATAACATAAACGGATAGGATCTCTGGTAATATATTGCCTATAACCTAGCTAAAACCCTAACTGACCTCAGCTAGGCGACGCTGGCCTTTCCAAAAGAGCGTTGATAAAAAGTTATACATTTTATTCACCTTGCATCAAGTTTCCACCACAAATAAACTTCATTAGAACCTGCAGAGAGATGTGGGTGCAGAGATATCCGTTCTGGTTGTAGCAGCTTGCATCGTGATTAAACGTGGAAGAGAAATAGGCCCCATGATTGATTTTGACACTAATTATAACCGACTAGAAAAAATACATTTATGCAAATGTCGCCCGTGGGTCTGAAGTGCGACGCTGGCCAGCAATGTTGAGGGAATATTACCTTCTCCAACTCCAGAAGATGAAATCGTAAAACTTGTATGGCTTGAATCATCTGGAAAAAAGATGGAATAATAATAAAAAGCCGAGCTTCAACTCTAATAATATGAAACAGACACGTTATTCTTGATAAAACTAACTATAGAGGAAATTATCAATGTTAATGGATTTTATGTAGAGCTGATATTAAACTTCAACATTCTTACAATATTAAAATATGACCATTTGTGCAGCAGGCCTATTATTACGCGCGCGTAAAAGTAGGCCCATGGCATAAGAGTCAAGGATAGTATTAACTAGTAATGAGAAAAAATCAACTTTGCGATAACGGTGCAGTCATGGGTCTAGAAAACATTAGCATAACAACTTTTCATTGCAGAAAAGTAGTTCAAGGGCTTTTGACAGCTCTCTAATGGCGGCCCTCGGAAGACGGTTATCTGCAGTGACAACCGGGGGCTATCATGCAATCAAACAATCCGATATGAAGAACATAACCTCGAATCGTTCAGAAAACTTTTGAACAACAAACAGCGTCTCATGCTCAGAGAAAAGCACCGTGACAAAACATGCAGGGAAGCACTGATATGTAGGCTAACGCCTCGTCCTTTTTATAGTCATTGTATAATCAAATCAATGTTTATCTTACCAGATTATCCAGCTCTGGATTCGATGAAAATAACGGCTTTTCTGCCCGAATCTAAAAGCACAACATTATGAAAACCTCAATACTTTGAAGAATTGTTGCATTTCCAAGAGAAAAGTATACAGTCAATGATAGCATTCACCAGCTGGTGTATGAAAACATAAACTATTTCTATTATTCTGAGGGGATATTTGTGATCCGAAACAATGCATGCTTAAGACGTTTTCAATACAGAGTAGAACTAACGTTTACTCCACCGATACATGTATAGAAGTCGATCTTTCAAACTTGGGTCTATACCAGATAATCGCATGCATAATAAGATAATTTTTCTGACCTGTTTTGCAAACACTGCTATATCTTCATTGAAAGATTCCGATGAACAAACGTCGCCTCCTGCCACCCCGGGCTCTCTGGGCGTGCAAGTTGCTAATTCACATTTCTCAAAAATCAGTGCAAGCAAGGGGAAGAGGGGGTGCCTGGAATCAAACACAATAGCAAATGTCACCAGAGAGAATAGCGTTGGGGTCAAGACTACTCTAGGCTACAGATTTACCCAGCCAGCTACTCTCAACAACTCGCCCGTGGGGACTACAGCCTATGTTGTTGCAGAGACTTATACGAATGCATAACACAACGAATATGCGTATAGAATCCTAGGTAACACGCCCTAATAACAAATTATTTAATTTTGGTATTCGTGCACAGTCCGCATTAGATTATAGCCTATACATCCACTTTGACCTTTGTCTGTCAAAGCATCAAAAGTTTAATTATGCACATTCATTGTTTGTCTGATTTTAGTCACATTTGTAAGTCGAGGATGTGAAAATGTAAATGTAGTCTATAAAGCCTATAGGAAAACACAGCACTCGCCAAGTTCATACGGTTAAACACAGACAAGTGTAAAGTCAAATTATTTTTGACATGTTCAGCCACCGTACAGACACCATGCTTTGGAATTTAAATGAACTAATCTACATCAATGTGTGCATATTTAATTTCTGTATATAACTCCTTTCAATTAGCAATAACATTGCGCATTTATTTATATTAATCTGCACTTATCGCCTACTGTAAATAGAATACGATTTGTTTATTTTTAAGATAATATACAATGTGCATAAAGAGTTGCTATTTGTATTGGGGTGCACATCTTGTGTGTTGTTTTATTGGTTTAAGAGAAGATCAAGCTTTTGGAAAGTAGGCTAAGTTTCTTTACAAAACAAATACAATAACAGTGTGTGGAGCTTTGTTTATATAATGATAAACATAGTTTTAGCGTTGTTTGTCTGAAATGCATTGAAAACACTGTGCAATAACAACATTTTCAGTGCACAAGCTAACTTTACTGTTTTTCTTAACCCTTCCTCCTAACACGCTGTGGAAACTTCAGAAAATATACCAACATCCCATGAGATATATGAATTTAACAATAAGCTACTCATACCCGTATATCTGGTCTTTATCTCTCTTGAGGGCGTCGTTGACGGAGGAACCCATGCTAGGCGGCATGGCGTTAGTGTGGGCGGTGTGGGGGTACTGGTGCGAGTGCAACTGTGGCCCGTGGTTGAGGTGGACTGCCTGCATGGACCTGGCGCCGTGCGGGTCCCCGTACATGGTGGTCGGGATGCCCACTCCGTCCATCCCGTAATGGGGCAAATCTTCGTACTGCACACAACAAACACGTCTCGAGTGAATAGTGGTTTAAAGACATTATAACAATGGTTAGTTAGGAGAGTTATCCCATTATCCCAAAGGTCTTTGCTATCAACTGTAGGCTTATGCGTAGAAGAGTAGGTTTGTTATACCACAATAATACATTGCAGTAAAACAAGCCTCTTCAAATACAATTATCATAAAATTCCCAGTTTCCAAATAGCAAAACAAAAATAAAGCATGTGTCATAAAACTGGTGAAAGTGTGCAGGCCTATAGGCTAAGTATCTTGGGCACATTAAAAGCAGACGGGTTTGCATACACATTTGCACAGCATCATCTAGTCTACATAATTGCAGTGTTTTCTGAGTATCATGTAATTGTGCAATATTGGTTACCATGTTATTAAGCTACACACCGAGTACTATAATTTATATATTTAACAAACGCAATTTATTGGGTTATACAAAAAACCTTTTACATGATTATTTTAAACAAATCATTTGTAGTTACCGGCATATGTTGCCCATAAGCTGAACTAAATATGTGTTTTAATTTGTGTGCTATGCATTTTATATAGATGTACAACATTGTAACAGGTTTACTACAACATAGAATAACAGATATAGGGCTGTTTATTTAACAAATTAATGAGAGGTTTTAATTATTCATACTGCCCTCTGAGAGTGACAGAGTAGCCTTATATCGATGAGAGTGAGAGGAAAAGGCGTTAACACATCAACCCTAACATTTAGACCTTAAAACTGGAGAGGTGCAAAAAACAGCGTGATACCGCTCTGATGGCACACTAACTAGCAAAAGGTCTCAGACTCCGATATAAGTGTGATCTCTACTTTACAATTGTTTACATTTCATTTAGATATCATAAGGTCCTGTCACCTACTAGAGTAGTCTGGGAGTATATGAATCAGAGCATATGTCATCATACTACTACTAAAATGTGCTTCACTAAAAATACTATTTTTTTAAACTAATTTAAACGTTATTACTCTGTAATAAAGTAAACGTGAGGATGAGATTATAAATTATTTAATACAGATCTTAAATATACTTTAAGGTGCCATATATTACACACACAAACATGGAATGAAACATGTAGGCTATTGAAAGTATTTCAAATCGTCTATAGAACTACTATAGAGGTTAGTTTGGTCTCATCGCTCCATATTTCGCTTCCAATAAATGGCCTGTCATAAATAATTAGAAAAATAGCAGATATAATCATACTGCTGGTGTCCCTAGTCGGGCGTTCGTGAAGAAATATGCGCGTCCGTGCGTAATATTGATACAAAGATACAAAACATGGAATTATGTCCCCCGTGCCATGAAGCCGAGAGAAAGTTTCTGAGCGTCTGTCAGTGGCCACGTTACAATGTTCAGGCTTGCATTCTACCACAGTAGAGTTACTCAAACTTTTCGGGATAGCCTACGTACCCGCTGCGCCATAGCCCTGCTTACTCCCTCTTCTTGTTTTTGCTTCAGATATATCCCCTATGAGGCCAGGGTGAAGAAGAAATGAACGCGCAAATTCCAAATGCGAGATCGTTGAACGCAAAATCCGTATTTCTTTCCAGAGAACGATGAAGCCAGCCCTTCAGCTAAACTTCAACCCAAGCACGGCGAATGGGTCCTTAGCTATCCCCAGGACAGCGGCAGGACGAGAACCAGTCTTCTTCTCCAAACCAGTATGAAAATACCCCTCAAACAAAACTAGCGAGTCTCATGGCTTTTTGCCACTCCGGCTGTCAATCAAACGCGAGGCTTGTCAAAGTACCGAATGAATGATGATCCGCCGCGCGCTTCCACGGGTTCGCACACCTAATGTTAATAGTCAAATGCACACACAAAATGAAGCTCTCTCTTTCTTTTATCACTCTCGGCTCCTGAGTTGATTTTTATGCAAAAGCCTCAAACGGAGATCAAGAGGAGGTGGGGTGATAATTCTGGCTTAGTCTTTCTTAAAGGAGCCACGATCGATGCTGTGAGCCGACTGCTCGTTTGTGTACGATGAGTGTGTGTGAAACGCGACTGAAGAGTAGATCTGGACCAGACTGCTGAAACCCGGAAGTAGTGGTGGCCATAACAAGTCGCGTCTTACACAATGCAATGGGCTACATCAAGTCGCGCAGAGAGGAGGGGGGGGTGACGTGGGAGGACCTTCGAAAGCACAGTCGGCATTCGAGCCCTATGTTGTACATAGGGAGATTATAACCTCAACCACGTCGGTTAATTTCATGTGAGAGCCTTGCATTAATTGTAATTTTCTCCCTCTCTCCTTTTCTCTCTCTCTCTCTCTCTCTCTCTCTCTCTCTCCCTCTCTCTCTCTCTCTCTCACTGTGTGTGTGTGTGTGTGTGTGTGTGTGTGTGTGTGTGTGTGTGTTTCCGTGTGCGTGCGTGCGTGTGTGCGTGTGTGTGTGTTTCCGTGTGTGTGTGTTTACTCCTCTGGCCTTTGGTTGTATTATAGTGTGTATTTGAAACCTAGTCATTAGGAACTTTTCACGCTCATTTTGGGATTAACGTGGGTTTTGATGACAATGTAAAATGTTGATAATCAAATACTTATTTTTGATATCAAATACCTTTGTGACCAAGATAACTCAGAACTGCCAACCCCAGGTCAAGCCAGTGGTCACACTATATCACTGTCAGATTAAGTAGAAAATTATAAATAATATTGCATCAAATATACCTGGGTTGTCCTTGATACTCCTTTAGTTCTTTTTGCTTTGCATTAGTCTATACCTTATTTGAACACTTCTGTGCGTTTTGTAGAAGAAAGCCATGAACATGGAATTGTCCTCATTAGTGTAGGCTATATGACTGTCATCCATCTCTAATACGCTACATATGCCCCAAAACCTATACCCTCTGAAAATGACTGCTTACAACACTGGAATATAATTTTGCATGATACACTGTAGAGATATGGAGACTCCATACATGGGGGCTACTTACAATTGCAGTCTTTCTCTCTTTTTAAAGAAATACATTTTGGAAATACATCATTAGGCCTTGAAGGACCTTAATTGACTAAATAAAACCCATCGTTTTAAAAAGTTAAGTGGTACTGGAAGAATGTACTGTAACCTTTTTGTTTGTTGTAAAAGCGAAAATGAATACAGAAGATATTAAAGTATTTTGATACCACTTGTCTAATTATTCTGTCTATAATTTGAATTATAGAAAAATCTATTGAATAAAAGCTCTGTTAGCTTTGAGTTGGAGCTACAATTCTCCATATGCCCTCTGTCCCTGTACCCCTTGCTAGCACGGAATGGGCCGCTCCAAGCCACCGCGAGTTCACAGAGTCTGGCAGAGGTGTCCAATGAAAGCGCTGTATAGGGATGTAAGCCCCCTATTGGCTCTCAAGATGATCAATCCCAAGGTGATTGATCGATTTTAGGCCACATTGACGGGGAGGTGCAAAGCAAAACATTGCTTGCAAATGGAAAACACGTCCTTTGCATTATGTCAATATATACATTTTACAAATGTCTGAATATTTTACAAAATATCTCTATTTGTCCCCCCACTCTCTCTCTCTCTCTCTCTCTCTCTCTCTTTCTCTCTCTCTCTCTTTCTTTCTCTCTCTCTCTCTCTCTCTCTCTCTCTCTCTCTTGCTCTCTTTCTTTCTCTCTCACACAGACCCCCTTCTTAGATCTCTTCCTTCTTGTCCCTTAATTTCCCTTAAAGTCTTTCAGATGTTACTTTTAAAATCAAGTAAGATTTATTTTATATTGCCAGCTCATTACACCGATATTCAGTTTGAGCTTATGATAACTTATCCCAGAGAAGTTGTAACTTTATTAAATATTCTCACTAACCTGATTATGGTGTTATGCCGTCAATAAGATTGACATTTCTTTCCACACAATGACCCCTTTGTCACACGTATCTACCGCTGAGAGTGGAAAAGGGGACGCCTAATATTAATGTGTAAATTGATTTATTGAATGGAAACTACATATTATATCATATTTAGCTCTGATATCATTGAGTCACACATGGCATACATGTACATTTGAATTTCCCTTTAATGTCCAGGTATAGGCTAATTCAGGGGTACTGGCCGAGCACTTAGATGAATTTACATGTTAGGAGACGACACAATTAATTACCTGATTATAGACTATTACACATGAATGTCAAGAGAGTGGGCCAGGGTATCTTATGATTATGCTAAGCCGCCACCATAACATGTTACTCCAAATGCCCCGGTGACAAGTTGTTTGAAGTTTCCCTGAGAAGCATCTGTCATCGATCATAATGCTTGGGTGCCAGCAACAGTGTTGTATCAAATAATGCAGGCTTCACACATTCGGAGATTCCCGTGGTACCACTAGAGCAGATCCAGCGTCCACATTTACAGGCATGAAATTACTATTAAATCCCACGCACCACCGGCCAGAGAAGCACGGGGTAAACGGTGCAACGCGCTCGATGGAAAAACTATGCAGTCCCGTCCCCCGACACGGGCGTATGGAATTCACGGGGAGTTATACTCAAGGATAGAGGAAATACATTAACTAACTAAGCTGCGCATGTTGAATACGACAGCTTTTATGCTTTTACGTTCAATAATTTATTGGTGAGTAGCCTAGCTCCTCTGTCTTAAGTTGTTTTCTTTTTGGTGCATTAACTGATAGCTTAAAGTGGCAGAATATAGCCTACTGTAATAGAGGTGTTATTGAAAATGTCCTCACTTAAGATACATTTAATTAAAACGGATTTATCTCCATTCGAAATATTGGCTGTATTAACCTTAAGTATATATATTTCGTTTTGCAATGCCAATATGCCATGCATGATATTAGCAGTGGTGTCTTAGAGTTGTATCTATTTTAGCACGGAGAAAACTAAATTGGTCCTCTTTTAAATAGAGCCCGGTCTAAATTGACATGAAAGGCGAATTACACCAACGCCTAACTGCTGTCACATAATGGCATTATAAAGTAATTAAGTTGCTTCAATTAGCGTCTATAAAAGGACGCAATAGACCACATAAGGGGCAAGGACTTTCACATTTTAGGTCGCTGTTTCGTGCGGGTCAGCGTATTCTAGTGACCTGCAATAGGGAGTAAATACTATAATTTCTGTTTAATCCGCTTTCCGAGGACGTTAATGCCATGAGTCATATAATGAAATCAAAAGGTATTACTTTCTGACAGTCAAATCTGAGTTGACAGCACATTCGATAGACATCAAAATTAGAGCCAGTCTTTGAGAGCTGTGTATGGGAGCTATAGTTGACCTGCAGTCTAATTTAGAATGTATGTCAAAGGGAAATACAAGTTACACATATTTCTTATGTCAAACTGCAATTTTAAAAATAATGCCATGCTGGGAAAAGGCATGTCAAACAGGCCACTGTTTTCATTTGTTTTTATTATTTGACAACTCTAGACAACTTTGTTAAATTATAACAATACCATTTTAGATTAAAGTTGAATGAACATCGATTAACCTAAATGAACGAATCCTCAAACGATACTCAAGAGAGTTTTGGAAACATTGTTTAAATTGTATTTTCTATGTTGATGCAAAATGAGGCTCTTGCCCTTATATTTGATGTTTGCTGATTATTGTTCTGTCTCTTTGTCCATTTGCACAAAAGCAACTGGCGCTGCTAGGTTCAGAAGTCAAACTGAGGTCAAACATTTTACAGCCACGCAGCAATTCGCCCAAACGTGTTGGGATCGGCAAAGGCCAGCTCTCAGTGAATTCTACTTTCTATCATTAGTCAGAAAGTTTGAGAAATATAAATAGCTTACTTTTTACGTTTCGCATAGCAGAGTCTTTAAACAACTCTACAATGACATGTGCGCGCAGGTTTGGCCCATACCTGCAATGTATGTATCATCATAATAGGCTAAACAGATTAATAAGTAAAATTCAACATTATGGAAACGAATAGGCCAAATATGTTCACGGAAGCTTATTTCAAAAATTAAGAATACAGCAGCTTGTTACCTATAGCCTTTTTTGTGTAGTAAACAAATTGCCTACAATGACCAACTTGAACAATAGACTAACATAATGTTGTGATATTTGCATCATAGCATACTAGTCTACTACTTTTAGTAACATATTAGGGAGGTATACATTGTTTGTATACTTTTATGATGTTGTACATAACGTGGTTGTAGTACACATTGCAATTTTTGTTCTCATGTTAACTGACAATCATTTATCACACACATTTCACGAACGCAGTTTGGTAACTCTTCATGGAGAGGACTAAACATCAATGTAGTAAGACTAATAGTATTAATCCATTGACATTTAATAAGCTATCAACACAAATATATTCTTATTACTATGCAAACTATTGCACTGGCACCTTTGTGAAAGTTTAGTATCTGCAAGAATTGCCTTTAAATTCAGCATCTTTTTACATTTGCACAAGCCACAATTTGAGGACCTTTTTCTTGGGCACACATTAATGCTTAATCATTTGCGCCTTCTACTGGAGTTAAAGGAAATTGCATTTGTTTGATGGCAAGATATTGGACTGAATTTGAAAGAACAATACTTTTTGAACAACATTCTTTAGACAATAATGAATATGATAGCCTCAGTTATTAGGAAAACGTCTGTTTTTTTATTTTTAATAATAAAGATTTTCTATTGTAGTTTTTTTCTGCATATGTGTGAGCTCTCTAATGGACATTGACCCATGAAGGACATGTTGTGAAATCCAACTGTGGAAGAAAATACCATGCTATTTATGAGTTGAAATGAAGAAAATGGTGTTTCAAAGTTTTATGGAAACTGTGATGACGTGTCAAACTATTATCAGCCTATTGTTTAAATGAGCTACAGTAGGTTTAACAGCAAAATTGCCATCAGGAGAAAGTAGAGGTCCAACGTGTGTCATTTCTATGAAAGAAAATCATATACAAGCAACTGTGGTCAAATTAAATGAAGATTGTGATAAAAATCAATGATGCCTGAAGCTAGTGATGAGACTGGTTAAACCAACGTTCATCGAGATCCCATGTAATCAATCCTAAAAATAATCACTGTTGAAAGGGGCAAGTGGGCGAAATACAAGAAGAAATTAATAGTAGGTTTTAATAGGACATGCAAAATTAGGACATAAACAATTCTGATTAGATAACATAACTTCATGAAATGGCCTTCTCTCTGATTATTACTAACCCTTAGTATGGAATATAGTATGTCTGCTTTTCCATGGACACACACACACACACACACACACACACACACACACACACACACACACACACACACACACACACACACACACACACACACAGGTATAATAATAGATCAGCTGGTCTCTGAATACCACCAGTCAATTTTCACATTGTGCCACTGGTCACCAGGTCACAGACTGTAATGTTGCTTCAAGAGGCTGGTGCAGTCGTGCTAAATCCATGGATACAGAACTCATCACTCTATCACACACACACACACACACACACACACACACACACCCCCACACACACACACGCACACACACACACACACACACACACACACACACACACACACACACACACACGCACACACACACATGCACACACACACACACACACACACACACACACACACACACACACACACACACACACACACACACACACACGCACACACACACATGCACACACACACACACACACACACACACACACACACACACACACACACACACACACACACCTTCTATTCTCTCTACCCCTCCCTTCCTCTCTCCCAGCATTTGTCACTTGCACTATTATTTCAGGTGTGCTAATGGCATCAGAGACACTCTGGAGAGGGAGAGATGGAAAGACAGAGCAAGAGAGAGAGAAGCAGACAGAGAAAGAGAGATATCCCCCTCTCCTGGATGAGTGTGATTTCGTCAGGAGGGTCAACCAACACTACATCTGTGGTACGAGTAGACTTGGGCCTGATAGTGAGAAGAGTAGGTGAGTGAACCCCTGAACGAATTGAAGATAGGGGACCATGGGTGAGGGAGGGAGGAGGTGGGGTGAGGATGGGGTGAGGTATGTCGTGTGTCAGCCAATCATACATTGCAGTGGGTAGAGTCTCGCACCTCCCAGGGAGACTGTGAATTGATCAGCACCTCAGAGAGAGTGAGGGAAGAAGGGAATGTGAGAAAAAGAGAGAGAAAGTGGGGGAAAAAGAGGAGAGAGGGAAGGCAAAGAGAGGATATGATAGACCAAGAGAAAGAGAGAGAGAGAAATGACTTAGAGGGCACTGGCACGGGGGAGAAAGGGCATATGTGTGTGTGAGTGAGAGAAAGAAAAAAAGGGAGAGAGAGGGCTGCAGAGGTGTGAAGACTAATCTTTTCCAGCAAGGAAGTGAGATGGGTGAGAGGTGGGTAAAGCATCCGTATAGAACACATACAGTGATGGCAGTAATACTCCAATAGCCTGTGGGCCACATCCATAACTCCAACACATGTTATGTGGCCCTCAACTTTAGTTAATTTATTAAGCAAAACTAAAAAATTGTACAATATGCTCCCTTGAAATGTACAATATAAATGTGAGAAAGTATAATGATGACCTTCAGGGCAAAGCACAATAACGTAGTAATCCTCAACTAAATCCAGAGATTGGAGAGATTATGATCATGCATAGTAAGCTCTGTAGAGACTTTACAAGCTATTGTCCCATGACCTCATGTCGTTATGACACGATTTGTAAGTGGGGAAAAAGGGGTGTGATCTCTACTCATTATTCTAAAGCCCCTTACCATTTCACAATCTCCTTCTCCCCCCTCTCTCCTCTTCCCTCCATCCTCCTCTCCCTACAGCCTTGGCCTCTCCTCAGTCTCAGGCAGAGTGAGAGTGTGGTCAGGCGTTCCAGTATCATAACTGACTAATATCACATTTACTCTCCCAATATGTCACATGACCTAGTAGGGGTCAACATGTCACCTGTCCTTCAATAACAGGGCTGGTGTCCATGCTCATCAGTTACCACTTTGACGCCAACAGAAAGACCTAAATCAATAAGTATTGGCTAATAGGGATGCTAGGCTGGCCTCTCCAAAAATATGAAGAAGAAGTAATGAAGAATGAAGAAAAATATTATTTTTGTGTAGCATGAATGTTACTTGTTTTTAGATTTCCATAAAGCAATGTTTGCAATGTTAAAATAAATAAATAAAATAAATAAATAAATAAATAAATATATATATATATATATATATATACACACATATATATATATATATTTATTTATTTATTTATTTATTTTATTTATTTATTTTAAATATATGTACAGTATGTGTGTGTGTGTGTGTGTGTGTGTGTGTGTGTACATGTATGTGTATGTTTATGTGTACATGTGCATGTACATGTACGTGTGTGTGTGTGCATGCTGGTGTGTATCAGGGAGCCTATACTCCAGTTCAGGACCAGGGCATATGTACCGGTATGGTTGAATCTAATTACTGACACACTGATTGGTGGCATCAGTTACCAGAGCCCAGTCCATATCTCCCAAACATAGTTAGCCGCAAGGGAGTGCATCTGTGGGTCATGCTGTATCACCAAATAACCCCCATTCATCCACTGTAATTAATAGAATTTCATAGCACAAACCTGTAATAGCAACAAATGTCAGTGATATTCTAATATCAGATGGATCCTTTGTAATATATCAGTGGTTGTGTGGCTTTTTGCAAATAAAGTGCTTAGAAAAATTACATCTAAGAACGAATCATTCATTTTGATGACAAACTGTCAATCCCAAAAAGAAGAGTATTCTGCACAAGAACAAGACATGAAGTTGTGATTTAACAATTGAACATGGAAAGTGATTTTCCCAGCAAATGTATGCTGTTAAGCCTTCATTGATTATCACAACTGTCATAATCATCAAAAGAAAACAGCAGATGTTTCACACGTATTGATGTTTGACAATTCTACCTTTGCGCCTTTTGTCCTCTCTCTCTCTTACTTTGTTTACCACACATTGTGCGACACCTGGTGCAACTAATTACCATATTCCCCAATCTCCTTATTGTGCTTCCCTTCATGTACCATATTCCCCAATCTCCTTATTGTGCTTCCCTTCATGTACCCATCACAGAGAGCGGGCATTTCAGTCCCACTTTAAGTTGTTGGCATTTTTACATGAGAAATATCTGTAGGAATATTTTTCTTCATAGTACATGAAATACAAAATGCGAAAGGCTAAGAAGGGTCTCTTTCGGTCTTCTCGGTTCGACCCCTCAGTATGGGATATGCACTCTGTGTACCTCTATGTTGAAGATGCCTATACAATCACACCTGGCACAGGCCTGTGACGCTTGCAGGCAGATAGCCCCTCCTACCGCCTGTCCTACATATACAAAGTGGTCATTTTATCCTTTCCACTCACTGACTGTCCGAAACGTACTGTAGTGTGTTCTTGTAGCTTGCTACAACTTAACATAACTGTTCTACTGAGAATCCTATGATTCTCCTGGGGTGTTAGGTTGTCTCTACTTGAATCCTGTGGTTCAGCTCGACATTTAAAGCAGAATATCAATGAATTTGGTAAGCCAAGTTTGACAGTTTTCATCTTGTGTACACCTCAAGATATAGGCTTATAACTTTCTAGGTCCCTTGTGCAGGCTATGGCTAGCACTTAGTCGGTTAGCTTGAGTGACTCGGCCACAGCCCAAAATGCTCGATGCGATCACCCTGCAGGGGTCCTCTCATTCTTGCGCCAACATGTGCCGACATCCTCTCTACGAAGCCTACCAAGAAGAGAAGGCTGGGTGGCGGAACCTGTCTCCGATGGAAGTTTCGCTGGCCGATTATCTCGACCTGAAGGCTGGTGCCTCTGCCGCGCCCAGAAGCACAGACCGGTTTGGGCTCCACACCTACAAACGAATAGTAAGTCTCCCTCATCTCCTTCAGAGAACATGGTTTACATTTGTAAGCACTAGTTCTCTCAAAAGCTCAAGATATATCTATTTATATCAGTTTGGTAAGTTTGTAAGGTGGTTCTCATGGATGACCTCACACACACACACACACACACACACACACACACACACACACACACACACACACACACAAACACACACACACACACCAAGCAGTTGATGCAGAGCATGGGAGACAATGTTGGATAAACATGACCAAGCAATCGCTCAGGAGCCAGACCTATGGCAGCGTGAATACACATTCAGGAGTCATTTAGGAGTAGGGGGGGTCAAACCAAGTCACTGGAGAGTTCACATCATAGAGCCACACATAAACATTTTAGATATCAACCTTTGACCTCTAAGGGCACTGGAAAAGGGGGGCCCAGACTGTTGTGGATTTTGTATACACTTACAATCAAACACACCGACATACATGTAAGAACATGTGCACACACATACACACACACACACACACAAACACACACACAAAACACAAACACACACACACGCACACACACACACACACACACACACACACACACATACACATGCACACACGCCAGATCCTACCAGTCGCCAGGTGACAGCATTACTGCAACCTGATCTGCCTTAATAAAGCCCCTTTACCTGCATTTACTGCACCGTTAAACGACGCTCTTGTTGTTCTACCAATTTACCACGCTATAATTGCACTTGAGCTGCATATGGTTTTCATCTGGTACCCACAGAAAGATAAAAGAAGGGGGCTGCAAACCTACATGGTGGGGGATAGGTGTGTGCATTTTTTTAATGTATGTATGCCTGTGTGCATATGCAATCCATAAGTATATGTTACTTACTGGAAGGAGAGTTTACTAGGAAAAAATAATGATGTCATTTGCTATTTTGAGTATGAATACGGTATGTGGAGGCTAGGAGAATGTTGTTGCTTGAATAGTCCATTTCAAGGACGTCAGCAAATTCCTAACCTCGTTGAGACCAGGCTTTACTATTTCGGAAAGCCTGGGGAAGTCCTTTGCAGAAAGTAGCTACTGGAAACATGAAATGAGTGACGCTTCGCCTCGCCACACCTCAAACCAATCAAATACTTAATCGATTAAATTTTGCATAGAGAGCACACTTCTGGCAAAGGTTTTCTTTCATTTTCTTAATTTTTTTCTTTCATTTTCTTCAATGTTGCAAGCTAGCATAGGCAACATCTCTCTGCAAAATAGTCCTACCCGGTCTGAAAAGACAACATACATAACAACAAGCAACCATCTACGGGCATGTCAGGTAGGGATCTTGGAATGTAACATCCACTCTGTCAAGGTTCAGTCCAAGCCAGAGGATAATGTATAATCCTTTGGAGGCATGAGAACAACATGATTTGGAGGTAAATAGCAAATTCCCAATCATTCCATAGGCCTCTGTCATAGTCTACATTAAGTTGCAGCAATACAGTGTAATACTGTATCCTAACTGTTTGTGTCCCAAGCGAGGGTTGAGGTGAAAAACAGATCTCTCCCACTAAAATCAGTTTGGGTGTCCTAATCAGCCGCATCCGTCAAAAGGTTGTGCGTGTGCCTAGGCTGTCAATCGGCTTAACGGCCTCAATTGATGTGTTGATTATGGATATAATATAACTACATTATAATAGTATTAGTAACTAATGTGATGCAAAGATTAGCGGCTCTTAATAGAATTCAAT
>NC_139653.1:40306810-40316810 GCF_951799395.1 Argentina silus
GATCCCAGCCGACCTTGTACGTTCCAGCACAGCAGCCTCACGCTACCATCATCATTCTCCTCTTTATTTCAGCACTGACTATGCCCAAGATTAGTTATTGATCAGCCAGGATATAAATTATTCCAAAGTGAAAGCCCAACAACACAGTTGGTATAGATCGGCTATTGACCACGTCCGATATATCATTCCATTTCCCCTGACTGCAAGATGCCACTGGCCGGAGAAATGCTCAAATAATGAGATGAGAATTTTGACCTTTTCGTAAAAGGAGATAAATAATCGCCACATAAAATGTTCAAATGCAGGTGGATTTCCAAGCTTTATGTAACCTCTTTGTAAATTAAGATACTTTGGTGGAATGCAGCAGACTTCATTGGTGACTCCAGTTGTTATTTGAGGCTGCCTCTCGTTATCAAAGCATATAGTATATTTCGAGAAATGATGTAGGTGTTAATGAATTAGCAATAAGTTGAACAGTTTACCACCTCTGGAGTCTCAATACACACCATAAAACCTTAAAGCATTATTTTCACAATTCTTAAGTATATCTTACTGACCAAGGATTGTAAAAGAGGCTCAGTTAAACTATGAAAATCTGTGACAAGCGTTGTAAATCCCCGAACTATCCTTCCATTCAGCACCTCGACATGTGTATCATCTCCTTTTATGTTTCACTTGAAAGAAAGGGATGAAAAATTGAGGAGAGATTGGTGACCATCCCTTCCCTTAGTGCATTGAAGTTGCACAGTGTTTTGTTTTGTTGTGTTCCTTAATAAGGTGTGAAGCTGTGGGGATGGGCTGGTGCTGAAGGCGGTTTAGCCACAGAAGTGCCAGAGAGTTTAGCAAAGTGTAAAATGCTTAGACCATCAGCGCAACACAATTCCCGCTGCTCGCCGTATAAATCACCATATATTCTTATTGGGGAGGCCACGGCTAAGCCCTTGTTATGAGTAAATACTGCCAGAGGCAGAGATGCTATCAAGGTTCATGGGAGACTCATCCAGCAATAGAGGATGGAAAGTCGCGGAGCACAGGATTATGTGTGTGTGTGTGTGTGTGTGTGTGTGTGTGTGTGTGTGTGTGTGTGTGTGTGTGTGTGTGTGTGTGTGTGTGTGTGAGTGTGTGTGTGTGTGTGTGTGTGTGTGTGTGTGTGTGTGTGTGTTTAAGGGAGAGAGAGAGAGAGAGAGAGAGAGAGAGAGAGAGAGAGAGAGAGAGAGAGAGAGAGAGAGACCACTTAGGGAGGCTAAGTAAAGGATAAGGGGGATCAGTGGAGGAGGAATACCATGCCTCTTAAGCATGGGCAACAAAATACACTTTCTAACTTTTCGTTTTTTACCCAAAACGAAATAAATCTCAACTCTTTTAAGCATGGCATATTTCTTCCCTTCCACAGAATAAAACGGCCCTGTCAAGTTGCAGGACTTGAGGCAGTGGGTTTTTAGTCACATTGAAAAGAAAAACAAATATTATTTTTGACTGCATATTATATCCAATCAATGTTGCTTGTTTATGGTGTTTCCTACTCACTGGATTGGAACTACTCACCAAATATTAACCATAACCACACGTTTCCCAATTATGTGTTGCTTTCAGTTTCTTGTCTATTTAATGGATGAATTGGGTTAATGGACAGAGAGAAAAAAAATTGTGAGGGAAGGAGAAAAAATGTTTCATATTTCTGTAAACCTCAAACTTCTGGCGAACAGAAGAAAAGAGAACTTGGCCTCAATTCTGTCTCATGCTGGCGTTTGTGCATTTTAACTTCTCTGGGCTGCTTTGGCGGCGGGCCTGAGCCAGTAAATTGGATATTAGGGGATGATATAAAGGAGTCTGTGTGTGCTCTCGTCCCGTGGAGTTACTGCATCCAATATCCCTGCGTTTTCTTATAGGGCTTCCGAGCCAGGGCCAGATAGATCCCCATCTCATAAAGGCCAAGACTATATCCATTGCTCCTTAACTTTATGAAGCTCCCAAGCCTTACAATGGGATTTGCCAGGGTGTCTTTTTTCCTCCCTATCGAGGCGGGGGAATATGACAATGCAGATATCAGCACATTCTTTGGCGCACCAAAGCTCCGACCTCCTATTTGAATACAAGCATTCCAAATTGTAAAGTGGCATTCTTCCTTTTCTCTGTGAAGCCAGCTCTGTGGTAATATTCGGGTTTAGAAAGTCTCTCTCCCTCTCTCTTTCTCTCTCCATCTCCATCTCCCTCTCTCTTTCTCCCTCTCTCTCTCTCTCTCTCCATTGCACATTCTTCAGTCTCTCTTTCCCTTTGCTCTCTCTCTCTCTCTCTCTCTTTCTCTCCACCCCTTTTCTCCCTCTCCTCCCCTTTCTCTCTCTCTCCTTCAGTGGCTGCCCCCCGCTCCACTCCCCTGGCCTAGCACCCCCCTTGGGTAATCCTAAGAAGGGACAACACCATCAGAGGGTGTGAAATTAAATACATTACAGCATTAGGGATTAAAGTGTTTCATAGGCAGTTGCTCATCCACATCAAACTTTAGCTTTTTAAACCCTAACATTTGATCTAGGTTAGGAACCGAGGCCTGAGAAAGGGATTGGGCCGCTCGCAGGCCCCATAGAGCAGAGAGAGAGGGAGAGAGAGAGGGAGAGAGAGAGGGAGAGAGGGAGAGGAGAAAAGAGGCATGCAGTCACCAGGAAAGAGAGTGGAGGGTATTTAGGGCTGATCCTGTTGCCAGCAGAAAAAAAGCTGACTTCCAGGGGGAAGTAAGTAAGCAAATGGGTTTCAATTAAATTCAATGGGTTTTACAACAGTTTTTTAGTTTGTTATTGTGGAAGGTCGTACGACAACTGAAAACAATGTTTCACCAATAATCGTAATTGATTTACTGTTTGCATTGTACATTTTGGTTGCAATTATTTTAGTTTTTGGTTGCAATTTATTTTTTATTCAAAGTGAATTACATATACTGTAGCGCTTTTCAAAAAGGCTTTATGGGAAAACTCACTTCATCAACCTGTACCCTGGGTCACAGATCCTTACAGCCTGTAGTCCAGTAGCAGGATGATGTCAGAGAGACCGGAGGAGGCGTGAGCGAGGGAGGGTCTCCAGCTGGGAGCGCTCTCTCTCTTTACCCCTCTCTAATGAGTGTCCTGGGACTTCATCTCTAACTTAATCCTCTCATCTGTTTTGACTTCCTCTGCTAAAAACAAAAACCTCAGATCTCTGTGCAAAAAGGTCACACTGGCCACTTTGTTTGTTTGACATCTATTAATAAACCTTTTGAGGAAATATTGCATTTGGGGATTTTTTTTATTTTTTATTTTGTCATCTTTACATCACATGACACTAAAGTGTGAATAATGTCTCTGAGGCAAGTATTGAGAAATAAGAAATACCAATACCAATAAGGAACCATGCTAATGCAATCTTGACAACAAGAAGTTCAGACACAACAATAACAAATATTTGCTGTGAGACACAACAACAACAACATCAACAACAACAGCAACAACAACAACCTGGTCCCCAATGACTGTACACTTTCACAGCAGTTTAGAAAAGCATGAGGTAGTGAGTCTGCCTCCTCCAAGCTTGATATTAGATACTGCATGTGCGCTAACCACGAATCAGTGTAACTCCATTTAGTGTAAGCTCGATATTAGGGTTTGGCTTTAAGGATTTAAGTCGAC
This sequence comes from Argentina silus, assembly GCF_951799395.1. Lineage (NCBI taxonomy): Eukaryota > Metazoa > Chordata > Actinopteri > Argentiniformes > Argentinidae > Argentina > Argentina silus. Next base: position 40,310,464 of record NC_139653.1, read on the forward strand.
AGTCTGTGCCCGTTGCTATTGCTGGGTAGCCCAACCGAGTCCACACAGGCTTTCACTCATAGGCCGGAGAGAGAGAGAGTGCTAACTGAAGACAATCTTGGAGGATTACCTTATTTACCCAGTAGAGTGGCATTGTGGTGGCACACAATATATAATTCACTCTTACCAGGCTAATACATGAAGACTGGATCTATACCTATCTAGGCAATTGTAAAGTTGGCAGACAATCATGTCAACGTATGTCTATGGGCAGGCTTCAAAAGCGACAAGTCAATCATCCAAACAACACGTAAAGTAATGGAGGATGCCGAGAGAGCCGCCATCCGCCATGGCAACTGTACGCTAACAATGACACCAGATCAAAAATTTTTTTTTATCAAAAAAACAGATTTATGAAGAAAGAAAAGGGGAGATAAAGAAAGATAAACACAAATAGAGAGAGATGGGAAGGGGGGTGGGTGGGGGGGGGGGGGGGTGCAGGAGTGCTGGCTGTGGCTCTTTGGCGAAATCTAAATGAGACTGTATAATATGGGGCCTTCATGGGATTGATCCAGAACGTTCCCCCTTCACTCGGCTTTTCTTCCTGTTCAAATTGAGGGATTACCCAGAGGAAGTGCTTTGATTAGACACAATGGGCATCTATCCTCTGTTGATTTGAGGGATTCAGGAGGCAAATCCCCGACAAAAGCCTGATACAGAGACCGAGGGCGCTGGATGCTGTCTGACCGAGGGGGGTGGGTCGAGGGGTAGGGGTGAGGGTGAGGGAGAGGATGAGGATGAGGATGAGCGGACTGGAGTGAAGGAGAGAGGGAAGGATGCTCATTTTAGACATTTGTTTTTGGCAAGGGTAAAGAGAGAGAATTGGGTTAAATAAGACGTTTTTTTGTGGAGGAGTGAGAGACAGAGACAGTTATGAGGTTGCAGCATATGGTAATGATGAGAGGGAGACAGAAAGAGAGAGAGAGAGAGAGAGAGAGAGAGAGAGAGAGAGAGAGAGAGAGAGAAAGAAAAGAACAGAACAACTGCATAGCATGATCTTCTGTGTCTGTACAGCCTCACAGTCATAGATGACAGGCGTACTCTGACATCCTGGGTCTCCAAGTCCACATGTTCACCAGTGTTGCTCCTGAATCAGTCTAGATGTTCAGTGTCAGGGTGTACAGGTGGAAGACTGTTGTCTGTGTAATTTAAGTTTCAGTAACATGCTTGCTATGCTTACCACTTCAATGAATGGCATTGTATGATCTTGTGGCAATGTGCAGTTGCCTATCTGGGTTGTATTTCATGGCCCTAGCTGTAGAAATGGGTTATTGCTGACTAAACACTATTTTAGACTTAGCTTTGAATGCTTCTCAATGGCATATTCTTATTTTGTCTAAATCATCTATCATACCAACCACCCCAACAACTTCCCATTGCCCCCCTTTACAACAATAGCCATATCTCCTGGCTACTCAGCAGCAAAAAGTAAATAATAGGGGTCAACCCCAATTATATCATACCAATTACCTCAAGTCCTCATTAAAGAGCTTCTAGCCTCTCCCTCTCACTCTCTGCCAAAGCTAGGGTTACAGACTTTTCAAACAGGGACTTGGGTCTAGCCTGTCAGGCAAGCCCCCTTATCCTAAATGAATCATGAGCTCTTGTAAACAGTGCTGTGATCTGGTTTCCGAGGGGACTGGAGCTGCAAAGAGAAACAAACGGGCCGGGGGATTTTCGCCGGATTTACACATATACAGTTTCAGCTAAGTTCCCGTTCCCCATTCCCCTGTCCCCCTCCCCAAGGTCCCAGTGCAAGACCTTCACCAGGCCGTCTGCCTGCCCAGTGTACCACATGGAGCACCATGGGGACAGGCATCAAGAAGGTAGTAGTAGAGAGGGTGGAGTAGTAGAGAGGGCGTAGTAGTGGAGAATGTGTAGTAGTGGAGAGGGTGTAGTAGTAGAGAGGGTGTAGTAGAGGAGAGGGTGTAGTAGTAGAGAAGGTGTAGTAGAGAAGAGGGTGTAGTAGTAGAGAGGGTGGAGTAGTAGAGAGGGTGTAGTAGTAGAGAAGGTGTAGTAGAGAAGAGGGTGTAGTAGTAGAGAGGGCGTAGTAGTGGAGAGGGTGTAGTAGTAGAGAAGGTGTAGTAGTAGAGAAGAGGGTGTAGTAGTAGAGAGGGTGTAGTAGTAGAGAGGGTGTAGTAGAGAGGGTGTAGTGGAGAGGGTGTAGTAGGTAGATAGGGTGTAGTAGTGGATAGGGTGTAGTAGTGGATAGGGTGTAGTAGTAGAGAGGGTGTAGTAGTGGATAGGGTGTAGTAGGTAGATAGGGTGTAGTAGTAGAGAGGGTGTAGTAGAGAGGGTGTAGTGGAGAGGGTGTAGTAGTGGATAGGGTGTAGTAGTGGATAGGGTGTAGTAGTAGAGAGGGTGTAGTAGTGGATAGGGTGTAGTAGGTAGATAGGGTGTAGTAGTAGAGAGGGTGTAGTAGAGAGGGTGTAGTGGAGAGGGTGTAGTAGGTAGATAGGGTGTAGTAGTGGATAGGGTGTAGTAGTGGATAGGGTGTAGTAGTAGAGAGGGTGTAGTAGTGGATAGGGTGTAGTAGGTAGATAGGGTGTAGTAGTAGAGAGGGTGTAGTAGTGGAGAGGGTGTGAGGATATAGGAGCCTATGGAGGTTAAAGGGGAACTTCCCAAACTTCAAAGGAGGAGTCTAATTTAAATTCCTCAGTCCAGTCTCTGGGATTTGGTTTAATGAGCTGAGAGGTGGTGTTAGACAGCTGACTCCACCATCAGTGTGCGTGTGTGTCTGTGTGTGTGCACGCACGCACATATACTGTATATACACACACACACACACACACACACACACACACACACACACACAAGTACACACTTCCTCTGAAGCCTCTCCAGCACTGAAGACTCCACACACGATTGGATTTCTGAGCCTAGCCAGAGCAGGCTGGATTTCTACTCATAACTTATTTCTCATCGCTGCTACCACAGCTACTGTTATAGCCGGTCAGTGCTGGCTCAATGACCTCATATGGACTCTTCAGTTCCCTTGGATCTGAACCTTTGGCAGAAAATATTGGCAACATGGTGTCGCTTTATTCCTGTTTGTGTGTGTGTCTGTGTGTGTGTGTGTGTGTGTGTGTGTGTGTGTGTGTGTGTGTGTGTGTTTATGTGTGTTTATGTGTGTTTATGTGTGTGTCTGTGTCTGTGCAATCCTCTTGCTTTCCAAAGACTGAAGGCCAAGTCAAGCCTTCTTTCTTATAGTGGTAGCTCTTGACCTCACACACTCTGACAAACTACAAACACAAATGTATACAGTACATATTGAAATACATACGTATACATTGCCCTCCCTCCGTAAGTATTAGAAAGAGGACGTATTATGTCTTCTTTTAGCTCTATACTCCAACAGTTTGGATTTGAAATCAAACAATTACGATGGGGCCAAAGTAGAGATTCTCATGTTTAGTATTTGGTTGACAATCCTTTGCATGCAATAACTGCCTAAAGTCTGCGACCCATTGATGTGACAGAACACACCTGACGTACCAGAAACACATGTAAAGCTACTGGTTCACTGAAATAGGGGGACTATGTATAAAAAGGGTTGTAATTTCTATTTGATTTCAAATCCAAACTGTTGGAGTATAGAGCTAAAAGAAGACAAAATACTTCCTCTTTCCAATAATGAGTCCGATGCCGATATGAGTCTGTCATAACAAACACAGCTGACTGAATACACTGATTATCATTAAAGTGATTCTCACCCATTTCACTACTCTCTCTCCCTCTCCCTTTCCCTTTTCCTCTCCCTCTCCTTCTCCCCCCCCTCTCTCTCTCTCTCTCTGTGAGGCTGTAGAGTCACAGAAGAATGTGCTCTGCAGGCACTAGTACATTCTCCCCCCCCCCCCCCCCACACACACACACACATATATATATATATATTTGGGTACTAATATTGTCTGCACATCCAGACTTGGGAACTCTTCTTCCTGAGTTTGACACCACTCAGACTGCCTTTGGCCAGCGTCTTTTCTTCCTCTGTTGTTCTGTTTTTCCACAGACGTCATCGCACTCCAGGAAATGGTCCACCAGGTCTCCACTCCACTCTGCTTCACAACCCCCCCACAATGCCCCCACCCTCCCCGAGCCCCATCTCCCTCTCTTTCTCTGTCTCTCTCTCTCTCTCTCCCTCTCTCTCTACCCATGCACACACACTGAAGTGAAAACACACACACACACACACACACACACACACTCACACACACTCACACACACACACACACACACAATGCAGAGCAAATTCTTAGCCTACATAATGTGAATGAGAATTCCACAACAGTATCACCTGATACACTAACCTGCCACAAACTCTAGACATATCCTTCAGTCTGATAAAGACAAAATAAGAGGCTCTACTGTGTCCAAATCTGTTTGAGGCAAAAGCCGCCTAACGTCCAGCCTTGTTAGGGGCTATGACAGAAACCCCACTGTCTGGCATGTGAGCGGAATATGACACTAGTGTTAATCTTTTCCCCCGCAGGGGAACAGACATACACAGGGATTCTATTACCTCTTTCATTGGGCCCCAGCGGGTCCCATCCTGAACCAGAGGATTACTGGGGCTCTTGCAGTCACTCAGCGATCCGCACCCCCACTGCAGCCCGCAGCCACCTCCCCCCCTGACATCATCAGATGGGGATGATGGCGACTTGGGGGAAAAATAGCATCACGCTGATTTACGTGGGGCAAACAATTAGACCTCAAATCTTTTGCTTGACACTGTAAATAAATGGGCCGCAGGTTATTATTTGTTAATGAACGGCAATTTGAGAGAAATTAAACTTATCGTCAGCACATGTGATGGGCCAGGAAGGGAGAGAGTGCGCATAACAGAAAGTGAGGGAGGGAAAGAGACAGAGAAAGGGGAGAGAGAGAAGGAGGGAGTGTGGAGAGAGGAGGCAGAGTAAGAGAGCGCATGAAAAATCATAGAAAGAGTTTCTGGGACGATGGTTGGAAGTAATGTAGAGATGTGTGTGTGTGTGTGTGTGTGTGTGTGTGTGTGTGTGTGTGTGTGTGTGTGTGTGTGTGTGTGTGTGTGTGTGTGTGTGTGTGTGTGTGTGTGTGTGTGTGTGTGTGTGTGTGTGTGTGTGTGTGTGTGTGTGTGTGTGTGTTCCTTCATGGCTGATAATGTTGGTAGAAGGGCAACTCTATTGAGTAGCTCTGTAGTGCACCTGCCCAGCAGCTTTCAGGCTATTTGCCTGGATTCTACAATGATTACACACCATCAGGCTGCAATTTACTTTAAAATTAAAACCAGATTAAAAAAAATAACTACTTCTCCCACCCCCCTACCTCTCTCTCTATATATCTTTCTCTCTGTCTCTCTCTCTCTCTCTCTCTTTCTCTCTCTCTCTCTCTCTCTCTCTCTCTCTCTCTCTCTCTCTCTCTCTCTCTCTCTGACATTGAATTTGCAGAAATGCAACAGGACTTCCACTCTATTGGAGAATTTCTCTGAAGCTAAGAAATGTCTCAGTTTGCTCACAGTTTGGGGGTCACTTACAGTTCCTTTTAGACCAATGAACCCAAAACTTGAGAAAACACTTGAGAAAAATATCAGTGTGAAGACCTGAGAAGTCTCAAGTGATATCGCAGAGGTATGATCCACTACACATGTCTCAGTGTTATCTGTTGGGTATCTCTCTGATCTGAAGGAGTAAAGCAGTTTCCTTCAAAGTTCTCAAACATGGTCATTAGTTACCATCCTAGCTCCCTCTTGTGGTAAATACATCATGTTTTACACACTATCTTTTTCCAAGGTCAAGAGACTAAGGACACTACACAGTTAAGTGGTAATTATATAATAATAAAGTATTTTGTGTACAGTTATCATAAAACCAATCACGAGTGCAGACTTTATGGCATCTGGTAGTAACAGAGTATGTTGAACACTTTGAAGTGTAAGTACCAGAAAGTACACAGTCTTACAATATCGTTACACAGTTACATACAGTACCAAATACACAACACCGAAACAAGGCCATAAAAATAAAACGTTACCTATGTCTCAGTTGTCATGACTTGGTTGGGTTATTCCAAGCCTCTTGCCACCACACTGAGTAAAACAAACCAGGTCAGCTGACTCCTCTTTGTTCGCTCCATGTTACCTGTCAATCACTTTGATTGGCAGTCAACTGTCAGAGGCAGAGAATGTCACAGGGAGCTGAGAGGAGAGCAAAGGCACGGCTCTATCTCAATATTTCATCTAACCCTGGAAAAAAAAGCCTCTCTGGCCTCATAGTTTAAATTCTAATCATGTTACGGCCACAGGGCCATGTTAGTTTAGAAGTCTGGCTACTCAA
>NC_139653.1:40321810-40384310 GCF_951799395.1 Argentina silus
GTTGTTGGTAAAATAGCCAGAAGGGTATTCCCCCCCACCACCCCACCACCCCCCCACCCTCCACTTACTAAGACACTTGAGCTAGTCATATTGATAAATATAGGTTTACTGCCTCTATCCACACAACCTCTCAGTGTTGTACTATATCTGCTGATGTAGCCCCTAAGCCAGGGGTAGCACTGGGGGAAATGTGTATGTTTTATTTATTTATGGCCCACCCATCTCCCATCTGGGGAATTGCTGATTCTTTTCCCGCGTTACAATTTGCATGGCTGCCCCACCTCAGGGACTAAATGATTCAACACCAGGCTCATGGAGAGAAAGCAATTAATGTTCTTTTGGCCTTTTAAATACACTATCAACCCTCTTGAACACAGCCCCTTCTACTTTTCCTCTATTCACACTCAGAGATATCATCAGAGTGTGTGTGTGTGTATGTGTGTGTGTGTGTGTGTGTGTGTGTGTGTGTGTGTGTGTTCATGATTAATCCAATTGGTCCTCATTATTGTAGGCAAAATGAAAGGGAGGAAAAGCTGCATTAGGGTACAATGTTTCAAGAAGTAATGACAGGGGTCTTTGGTCATGTGGTCAGTCAAAGATAAACAACAAAAAGGGAGGCATTCTTTTATTCAAAGTTAAAAATGACTTTATCAATTTGGCATGTTCACTGAACAGTAAAAACTCTGACGCATTTTTGCCGGTCAGTGCCTTGTGTTTCATGAGAAACGGTGTAGTGTTTTTAATCATGATGAGGAGTGTGTGCTTACAAAATTAAGAGCACATTATCTTTATCTTTGCAGAAATACAGGTAAGTAACAAATAGGCAAACAGGCCAATATTAATTATTGATAGAAACTAACCACTTATCTTTCCTTACTCATATTCTGTCCTCACTGTAGAATTATGATATAATCCAACACTACTGGAAAATTATACTACTGGAAAATCCCTTTAAATTGGTGCATGTGTGTGTTTGCATATACAGTAAGTTTGCGTGGATGTATGCAAAATATGTGTGTGTGTGTGTGTGTGTGTGTGTGTGTGTGTGTGTACTTGTGTGTGTTTTAGTAATAACTTATTTACAGCTCTCATCCTGTGCTAATGTGTTTATGAGGTAAAGGCATGCTCGTCCAACCCTGGTCAAGGCAAGGCAAGGAGGACGTGAGCACTACTTATCCCCCCTCACCGCATCAGAAAGCCTCAAACATTAAAATCAACATTAAAATTGTGTGTTGTGTAAGTAAGATTCAGTGAACTCCATTATTTTCCCCCACTATTTGCTTGAATAATTCAGGGAAGATGGCTGAATTATGGATAAAGTGTACAGTTTTGAAGAACAAGTCCATTCGCAGCCCGGGGCTATAGCCCAGCCTTAATGATGTCTGGAGATGGCGGAGAGAAGAACTCGTTAGCTTCAGACTCATTTTCCAAAGGATTAAACCACCAGTCTAACAACAGCAGGACGCAGTGCTGCAGCTAAGAGGTTCTTCTGTCCAATACAGCCCAAACATTTGAGTGGATTTCCCCACATCTCAAATTGTGCAGTCTAGGAAGAATATTCAATAGTAGTACTACACCATAGTTACTGCACCGTTTGCTTCCTTATTGAAAAGTGTGATATCGTTGTCTAAAAAAACAAAACACTGGGTTGAGTGTAAATGACTAACATTAGTGTACATCAAGTTTTGGCAAACTGAACATGGTGACAATTTACTACTGAAATCAAATTATTTAGTGGTGGTTAAGATTTGACCAGACCCAACCACACAGTTTTACAAACAAGTGCAGGAGCAGCACTTTTGACAAGGAATGAAAGTTACAGATGGTCCATTTAAGAGGTACTGAAATCTGGTAGAAAGCAAGATTTAATATTGAGCTTTCAAACAATATAGACCTGTTGTTATGAGCTTATTTATTGAGTATCAGTTTCCCCCTCATTGCAAAAGCAAGGTTTTGGCAGACGCATAGCCTGGAGTCAACCATATTTTCCCATTTCTACATACGGTATCTGTTGCCACGCCATATGGAGGTCTGTGTACTCTTTGCAGTAAGGATTTATACTCCGAGCCAGTAGTGGTGACATCCAAACACACACACACACACACACACACACACACACACACACACACACACACACACACACACACACACACACACACACACACACACACACACACCAGCCCATAAACACTCCTCCACAGCCAGCAGGGAGTATTTCTGTTCACACACACTCCAACGAGGCCGCCAAGCACAGAGAATTCCCTAATTATCCACCTTCCTCTAATTATCCAATCATAAAACCATTACCAGTCTCGCACCATATTAACATGTTCCCACCCTCTACACCATTGTGTGCACCCTCTCATGGGCCAAAATGCCTCTCTAACATGTAGTCATTACATAGCCTAAGGTTTGGCACGCTAATAAGAATGGATGTACAGCAGGGGAGGCTGCTGGAGCTAAATATCAGAGGATGGACTCATTGTGATGCATGGAATGGAATGAGGAATGGTGTTTGATACTTAAGGTAAAACAAATAGCTCATAAACTTAAACATCTACCGTACTCTTCAAATGCGGTTATTTTACGAAAATGGGCTCGGACATCGTATTATGATCACGTTTGTATCGAATGGATACAGTCTATATACTCACTTTAACCAACAGATTGTTTCAATTCACTTTCTGAATTGAATGAATTGAAATGGGAATGACCCAACCCCTGGGGAGCAGGATACCCCCTTTTTGAGAGAAGAAGCCATGCAACAACCTCATGACCCTCCCAAGTGAACACCCAGCTTCCATCGACCTTGTTGACAAAATACGAGATGAAGAAAAATAAAGGTAGGAGGGGAACGTGTAATCCGTGCAGAGATCTATAATTGATAGGTGTTGGGTCCCGGCGGCGTGTTGTGCAACAGAGGCTCCAGATTGTTCCAGATTGTTCCCTCCTTTATTCATACCCGTCACAGGGGTGGCAGGATATCGGAGGGAGCGGGGCGGACGAGGGAGACACAGCGCACAGATGTTGGCACAGCTGTGGCGCTCCAGAGACGCTACGGCTAACGGCTAGTACAAGGCATGCACAGGCCGGGGATGAAGGAGATACTGCAGCGCTACCTGCTCCACCTGACTGACTCAAAAGGTCAAAGCGGAGGTCAAACCTGCTGGAGCGGTGGCAACAACAGAGTAGGAAACTCTGAGGGCAATATGAGAAACAGCAGATCAGTAGAAATGGAGAAAGAGAGTTCAAGACAATTTCTGTTTGTTTGTTTATCTGTCTTTCTATCTGTCTATCTCGCAATCTATCCAGGAATGAATAAATGAAATTATTAGACAATTTAAGAATACATATACAGCTACCAGGACATAGTGGTCGCTCTGCTCAGTTCTGCTCTGTGCACTGCTCATTCTCTGTCTTGGCGCCTCAGTGGTGGAATGAGCTTTCCACCACTGTCAGGACAGCAGCAACTTCCTATCTTCTGGCGTAGACTAAAGACCCATCTCTTTAGGGTAAACCTGAGCTCCTCCTCCTCAGACCTCTCCACCCCTTAACACCCTATATTACCAGAAAAAATATAATTGATTCACTTACTTACAAATGTACTTATTGTAAGTTGCTTTGGATAAAAGCGTCTGCTAAATGACTAAAATGTAAATGTAAATGTAAAACATCAAAGCGCCTACTAACAGGGATGTAGTGGAAGCTAAAAACACCATTTAAATGGCATTTACCCACCTCTCAGAATGGGATCAGAGCACTTATCCACCTTTTATTGTCCCGGGAGTGCTGATCACTACCTGATCATTACCAGCACTGACCAACATATTATACCATAATACTCCTATGATATAATATCAATCAATATCTTGCCTCATTAAACCGTGCAGCCATACAAACCTATGTTTATGGGCATTTGGAGGTGTGCCCCGTTTTGACCAAAGCGATCATTTCTGGGCATTATTTTTTTTACTATGTAGGAGACCCCTTTCGGCTAAAAAGCTATAAAATAATGCAGTTTAAATAATGCAGTTTAAACGATGTACAGTATTAGAATTTATCTAATTTGTGTTTTTGATACTATGGGTCACGGTGATGCTGTTCATCACTGGCATTTAGGGTTTACCCAAAGTCTTTGTACCGCTACATCACGGCCTACCAATAATAGGTCTATATATTCTGGCAAAGCACATGCTGGAGAAGTTGATAGATGCTACCAAGGCCATAGAGTGGGACTCTAAATCTGGCAGGAGCACAAACAATCCAATGTACTGTATAACTGTACAAATAAGGGAACTAATTAATTGTGCCATTCACCACATAGCTCGAAACACATTCCAGAGTTCCATTGTTCCGCTTGATGACTGTCTCTTTTTCTTTCTCTGTGTTTCTTTTTCTTTCTGCCTCTCTTTCTCCTCTATCGTAACATCTTCATTATCGTACTGACAGAGCAAGGTGACAGTGAATAATGGTGCTTTGTCTGAACAACTGCATGCCCAAGGTATGGACTAACAATAGATAAACGCAGGATTTCGTCTTCATAAAGACTCACAGCTGTCCCGCTCTCCTTCTCACACAATCAAACCTCTGCCATCCAACACATAGCCAATAAACACCTCTTTTGTCTGAGCGGACAAAAAGCGACAGAGTTGTAGGCTATTGTTTCATCTCTATAAAGACTTGTTTTTTTGTCACAGAGGGGTTTTTGTTTGGTTTGATTTCCAATCCGTCTTCCTGTTGTTGGAACAATGACTGTCTTTCAATGTTTGCGGTGGTACTTTTTTCCTTCCTCCAAGTCCCCTGGTCCACATGTGGCTAGTCCATTGGTAGCACAGCGAGAGTGTGACTGCTTGATGTAGTTGATCTCAGTGCGGTGGGATGAGGAATATAGAGGGTCTTATAGCAGATGTTGGCACGCTTGGAGCAACAGTTATTGTCTCTGTTGACACAATGCACACACACTGCTGTCAGTGACGGAATAAAAAAAAATCAGATCTAAAAACCCCAAAAAAATGTTTTTTTAAGTTTAACAGTTGTGAGGGAGAGGGTTGCGCTTTGGAAAAGATGCGTATGAAGACGCAAGACACTTCAAACTAGCCTCAGTAACCACAGACACACTGTGTGTCTGCTATTTTGAGAAGAGGCTCTCTCCTACCTCAAATACACACACACACACACACACACACACACACACACACACACACACACACACGCAAACTATTACAAATGGAAAGAAAAAATGTGTTCATTATATAGGGGAGTGTCATTTGTCAAAAGAAGCTGGAAGATGGCCTGCATGTTTGGGTATCTCTGAGTGGTTAGAAGATCCAACAGACCCATCCTCCTCCTCTCCTCCTCTCCTCCTCTCCTCTCTTCAGAGCAGGGTCTTCTTCCCATCATCCTCAGGTCATAATGTAACATGACACCGCCGGTCGCTACATAGCCAACTGGCCAACCAGAGCGTTTAGGTCCAATGAATATCATTTGCTCCTGGTTAGTTCCCCGGCTCTTTCAGATGCTGCCACCGCCAGACTGAATCAGCGTTCGCGCCTGTCATGTCTCCGAAGTGACGGCACACACACACACACGCACACACACACGCACACATACACACACACACACACACACACACACACGCACACACACACACACACACACACACACACACACACACAGACACAGACACAGACATAACACAAACAAGAGGGAGCCCAGGCCCACGAGACACAAACACACAGGCTAAACTAAAGCTCCCGAGCTATCGGCCACCCCAGGAGACTTCTCTATTGTCTCTGACGCTTCTGTCATCTCTAAAGGGGGAGTCTGTACTTGTGGCATTACACACCTTTTAAAACAATCGGCACTCTTATCTCAATAGCCGTCATCATGCTAACCAAGTTAGTATCCTTTGCAAGTGTCATTATGAGGATTGAACAGAGGGTTGTTGCCCTCACTGACCAGGGACCTATAAGCCCTAGCCTACTCTAGCCTCGTAAGGCGTCGGCTGCAATGGGAAGCCTGTTTAACCTCCCTCAGCCTGTGGAGCCTTTCTCTCTGGAGACCTCCAGGGCTTTGATCACCCTTTCCCAGTGGACCCACCCTACTACCTCAGCCGACCCTCTCTAAGGCTGGGGGGAGTAGGAGTGTAAAGGGGGGTCAGGGTGGGCTGGTTGGGGTAAGAGGGATATAAAATGGGATGAGAGGGGAAGGGGGGCTGGAGGTTAGCTAGGCCTGGTAGAGATCAATGGAGAAGGGAGAGGGGGTGGGAGTGGGCTAATGATGCCTAACAAGCTGACCCCTACATTAAGGGGTCCCAATTACCTGCCTGACTTGGTGCTCCACAGGCACCTGTGCGGGGGGGTGGGGTGGGGGGGCATTCTAATGACCTTGGTATCAAATACCTCAAGTTAATGAGAGCCAATTACGTGTTTAGTTTCATGCTAATGTGGTGGTATACGATATTTAAGGATCACTGGTAGCTAATACGTAGATGAAGCAATATCTTTTAATCATGAAAGGAGTCTTATCTTACGTTGGTCGGCCTTACCGACTTCACAAGTGAAAAGATTTTGGGTGTCAATCTTCCAAGATGAAACATACAGTACAGGTCTGCCAATTACTAATCACTGTTTAACATGCATAGGTCATTTACAGCAATACTCTACCATGCTATTGAATGGTTATACAACCATAGGCATACAGTAGTTATAGGCTATACCATTCAGCCCTAGTAGTTTGTATTGGACCTACTGTAAAGTCTCAAGTTTTTAAAACAGCATGCAGATTCATCCCAGGCCTCTTTGTAAGACTTAGACTTCTTGGTAAATACATCCTACTTGTGTACGGTTATGTCATTTAATTGAAACAAATCACTGGCGATGCAGGAAATCTTGAAGCAACTTTCCCGTAGATATACTGTATCAAGGAAATCTATTTTGCTGCCAGACATCCAGGATATCAAAGCAGATCACAGATAGGGAGCCCCAAATTGCTATTTCATCAAATTAACGTTTATTAAGATAAAATGGTGCTTTGATAAAAAAAGGGAAGTGTGAGACAAGAGCAAAGAAAATTGTCTTCCCACTTCAAGAGAGAGAAACAAAATTGCCCAGGGCCAAAAGGCGTGACCAAATACAAAGTTTTCAGAGAAAGAGTTGAATTTATATTGTGGAAAGCGGCACAGACAGGGCCAGAGTCATCTGGCAATGGAGTATGGCAGACAGAATACAGCCCTTGAGTCTTTGAAGATGGCAGGTGGGCCAATTTGCCATGAATTATGTCATACCCATAACTCTGGAATTTGCACATAAAGCTCTGAAATATGATACAGGCTGGGCAATTTGTATTCTTGGTCTGTCTGTGAACACTAAAAATAAGTTTACTAAAACGAGTGGACTGCCTATTGAATGGTAAGGAAATCCATTATCCTCATCAGCCCTTTTGATAAGTATTTGGCCAGTTATTTCTGTAAATAAATATATTGTATAAAAGACAGAATACAGATGATGTTTAATCTGTGTTTGCCTAAATCTGGAATCTTATAAAATAGAGGCCAAAAGCAAAGGACATAGGGGTCTGCTTTTCTAAGAGGGATTGGAGTCATGAGTGCTATGTTTAGGATTCTAGTGGTTCGGCCTGTGTGTAGTTTCAGCATGTAGTACAGTAGCTGTAATTTTCCCAAGCGTTTGAGTGGAGTGAGTGTGGAGTGCCAATGGTGTATGTGGTACAGAAGCTAAAATACATTGCCCTGCGTACGTAATGGGACGGTGAAGCATTTTTTCTTCTTTTGGCACTCCAGAAGTTTGGATTTGAATCAAACAATTACTGGAAGGTTGAAGTAGAGATTCTCAGCTTTTATTTGATGGTATTTGTGTACACACTGGTTTCACCATTCATAAATTACAATACTTGTTATGCATAGTCCCCCTATTTCAGGGTACCCAAAAGTAATGGGACAATTGGCTTGATATGTGTTTCTGGTAAGTCAAGTGTGCAGGCATAAGAGAGCTGTCAATGTCTAGTATTAATTGGCTTTGTGTCTGAATTTGGAGTCTGCTATTGGTGTCTGTCAACATGAAGACTAAAGCGGTCTCAATGAAAGTCAAGGATGCCTTTATTAGGCTGAAAAATCAGAAATTTAGCCAAAACCATATGCTTGCCAAAATCAACAGTTTGGAACATCATTAAGAAAAAAAAAAAGCTGAGTAATTGCAAACAGGCAGGTAGGCCAAGGCAGACTTCCACAGTGTATGACCAAAGAATGCTCACCATAATTAAGAAAAACTCCAAAACAACTGTCCCACTGATCAGGACCACTCTCCAGGAGGTAGGCGTGAATGTGTCAGAGACTACCATCTGCAAAATACGTCACCAGCCGAACTACAGAGGCTTCACTGCAAGGTGCAAACCACTAGTTATCCTCAAAAGGATGGTCACTTACAGTTTGCTAAAAAGTACCTAAAAAGCCTGCAGAGGTCTGGGAAAAGGTCTTGTGAACATATACGATAAATATTATCATGTACCAGAGTGATTGTAAGTGGAAACAGAAAAAGGGATCTGCCCAAGATTTACTGCATATCACCTCATATGTGAAACATGGTGGAGGGGGTGTTAATGTTAGGGCATGTATAGCTGCCACTAGAACTCAATGGGTTATAGACTTCAGGCAGTTATTGCATGCAAAGGACTGTCAACCAAATACTAAACATGACTGCTTAATTTGGACATTTGATAAATCTGTCCCATTAATTTTTTGGCCCCTGAAACAGGGGGACTATGCATAAAAAGTGTTGTAATTTCTGAATGGTGAAACCAATATGTACACAAATACCATCAAATAAAAGAGAATCTCTACTTTAACCTCAAATGCTTCAATGTCCCATTACTTACACAGGGCACTGTATGCAGTAGTTGGTGATGAGGTCCTCCTAAATCTAAGTTCTTAATGGATTTCTGACTATATATTTATACCCAGGCAGAGTAAACATGAGTAAAACACTGTGGTGGAAGAGCTCTCTGCAGCTCATACCGTCATATTAATCAGCCTAGTGGATCCCTGTAACTCTGACGCTTGCCCCACTAAACAGCCCTAAACAAACTCCCTCAAGGCCCAGATGAATAAGTGAATGGATAAAAGCTACATCGATATCATTCTAGCGCATTAACGTCCCGAATAAATAAATAAGCGGTCGGGAGAGTTTGTGCATTCTTTTCCTACACTGAATCTATCTTAACGGTGCGCGTAAAAATAGATAGACAGGCTAATTGTGCTGGTTGTTGAATAATGGATCATGGCGGAGAGGGGCTTCCTGGAACTGGGGCGGGCACGGCTGTTCCCTGCTGAACCCACCGGTTCCTCTGCCTGCTTTTGCCTTCAGGTAAAAAATCTGCCATCTACCCTCCTCCTCCTCCTCTTCTTCCTCCCCCTCTCTCTCTCTCCCCCTGCTCCACTGCTGCTGTTCACTGGAGCAGGCTTGTCCAAGTTTGTGATGTGGGGTTGTTTAACTTGGCATGGCACAGAATGGCATAGTATGCAGTAATGTGCGGCAGAGCACGGCATACAGTGCAGTAGTCCCACAAATTACAACATGAGCAACCGTTCATAGCATTGAACTCGCTGTGCTTACATTGTAATTACTATGAAGTTACAGGTAATTAGCGGACACTTCTATCCAAAGTGCCTTACAATAAGTAAATGTGTCTAAGTGAGTGAATCAACTATACATCAGTCATTGTAAGTAAAACCTTCGATAACTGCCATTGGCAGTCACAGTGCTAGAAAAAGGAAGAAAACAAGTTGTTAGGTAGGTACTGTAGGTAAAAGTTCAGGTAATGTACTATAGGGTTTTGGGGGTGGAGAGGTCTGAGGAGGAGTAGCCCAGGTGTAGCCTAAAGAGATGGGTCTTTCATCTACGGTGGAAGAAAGGTAGTGATTCTGCCATCCTGAAAGTGGTGGGAAGCTTAGTCCACCACTTTGGCGCCAAGACAGAGCAGACCACTACACCCTCATAGAGATGGCGGTGCCAAGCGGCCAGCAGCGGTGGAAGAACAGAGTTCTGGCTGGGGTTTGGGGACTTACCATAATTAGCAGATAAGGAGGGCCTGTTCCCTTTACCTCCCTGTAGGTGAGCACCAGGGTCTTGAATCTGATGTGAGCTGCTACAGGGAGCCAGTGAAGGGTGCGCAGGAGGGGGGCAGACATGGGAGAATTTGGGGAGAATGAACACCAGACAGGCTGCAGCGTTCTGGATGAGCTGAAGAGGTCTGATGGCGGAGGCGGGGAGCTCGGCCAGAAGTGAGTTGCAGTAGTCTAGGTGACAGATGACAAGTGCCTGGACCAGGAGTTCTGCTGCTTCTCTCATGAGGAATGGCCGTATCCTTCAAATGTTGTAGAGGAATAATCTACAGGAGCCACACAGGCTGTGCGCAGTGTGCAATGTGTTCAGGTGCTGGAAGAATGCTTTGTCTCTTAAACAGCTTTTATTCCCTTGGATCAATAAGCATTTGTTAAAAAGAACCTTGTTTGGTGCTACAATGGTCTGTACATATAAATGTGGGTGAGAATAGCATCACAAATTTCCAATATTATCAGCTTTTCTGTCTCCCCCAGTTTATAGAGGTACAATACTTTTAAATAGTAAAGGGCATTTCCTATGACTGGATATTAATGGGCATGAGGACACTATAGTTTTAGTGACACAGTTATTTGGGATAGATATCCTCTGATCAAGTACAGATTGTTTTTTAATTGCTTGAACAGATAACTATCTCCTGTTCCTCAGATTACACTCTTTTCTCAGCCAAGATCAAGATAACACAATGTCTTAGTTAAGAACATGTTGATTTCTCCAAAAAAACAACCCATTCAACCTAGACCCAGAGCAAGTGTGTGTGTGTGTGTGTGTGTGTGTGTGTGTGTGTGTGTGTGTGTGTGTGTGTGTGTGTGTGTGGGTGTGTGTGTGTGTGCTTGAGTGCACATGTGTGTGTGTGTGTGTGTGTGTGTGTGTGTGTGTGTGTGTGTGTGTGTGTGTGTGTGTGTGTGTGTCAGTGTGTCTCTGTGTCTCTGTGTCTGTGTGTGCATGTTTTGTGTGTTATCAGTATCCAAATCTTTCTAATTTTCCCCTGATGATTGCAGGCCTGGGCATCTCTCCGCTCTCCGCTCAGCCAGCTGCCAGAGCGACGTTCAACGTCACCTAACCATCTGATGCCTGATATATTTAAATTTGATGCAGACCCATGCTGTAGATGGATCACAGATAATGCCTGCTCCTTTGTTTAAACAGACAGGAACCAAAGCACAGTTTGATAAGATCACTCAAACCAGGATCAAAGTGATTAATACTACAAGTAAACCATCAGCAGGCGAGTATCCCCAAACTAAAACAGGCCTGTACAGTAATTGTCCAGACTTTAGGCTTCTTACCAATGATGATCTTTGCTGAATATAATACTGGGAATTGTTTTGACCTTAAATGGGAGGTCAGTTTGGCATCATGTCGAACTTGGAAAACGGACAGCAGACATTTCTTATCAATATTGCATGTAATCATGTAATGCAGTGTGGTCAATCTGTCTTTACGGCCTCATGCTATCTTAGACTTAGTAGTCCACTACTGAGCTTTTAGACTAAGGGCACTGAGGAAATCAATGTGGATATTGATAACATCTGAAGCCTGCTTGTTACTGTAAGCTTATGATGACGTCACATTTCCTGTAACAATGTTTACTTTTGCCTTGTTATAATCAGTTTAGTTTAAATGCCAAATTTAAGATAAAGCATTATATTTGCTTTTGAAAAAAAGCCCTGAGAGAAGGTTTGGAAGATGACCTGTCTTTGTAAATGCACTGTTTCATAAGCATAACCTCATATACAAGGTGTAAATGATATTCAAGGAGGCATAATCAATTCTGGTGATACAGTATGGAAAATGTAATCCATTCATTCAAACCATTGATGATTTTTTTAGAAATAATTACATCTAAGCCCATTTAAACCCTGCTTTTTTTTCGCTCACATTCCGACCTCATTTAGTGGTATTTTCGTACTCCATACTGTAGTATGATAAGTTACTTACTAGCACTGATTCCTGCTTACTTCCCCAATAACTTACATATGTTTGGGTTGCCATCAATGCATCCTAATGTTTCCTGACGTCCGCCTGTTTTAATATTCCCATATTATGATCAACAGCTCGTAATGCAGGCTGCATGAATAATTTGAGCGCATTTGGTGAAGGCCTGATCATTTGAAACAAGTTCTGTTTCGGGCTTGCGGAGAGCTGGCGGATCCAAAAATGCCATTAGCCAGGTGGTAGCCCATGAATTAAAAATAACGGAACACGATTTTCTAGGCAGGCTGCATTGCCGCTCCCGCCCCCCCACAGTATTCTGTGACAGAAGGCTGCCTTTTTTCCATCCTGATGGAGAATTCCAAGGTAGAATAAGTCTAGTTTTCTCTCCAGATGACCTGACCCGGCAACAAATCAGAAGAAAACAGCCTGACGACTGATCTGGATACAGCTCTCATCATCTCTTCCCACATGATACAACTATCACCAGCGGTGTTTTCACAATGTTTTACCATCCCCTTTATGGAGGGTACGTCTGGGACGTGTGAATTAGATGGCGAGTGGGGAAAATGCAGCAGAGACACTTCTCGCCGAGCCACGTTATCGAGCTGTCACGAAGCTGAGATGCCGCAAGACTTTTGCAGTAAAAGGTTGAATTAGCATCGGGGTTAGCCTCGACTCAATTCACATGAGCTGAATGCTCTTGTTACTGCCGGCACAGGATTCTGATACCAATGAAACATGTCCATTTAAAACCTGTGGCGTGATTCATTTCTGATTTATGTTACATAGGTGACCCTGTATCGAACAAGAAGGGGAGTGTCAGTATTTGTAAAATAATGTGAGAATGTATGAGAGGCAAAGAGGAGAGAAGAATAAGGTGAGAGAATGCAAGATGGGGGTGACAGAAAAGAGGAAGTACAGTAGGGGAATGAAAGAGAGACAGAACAATCAACAGAAAAAATGACAGATGGAAAGGCAGAGAGAAAGAGAGGTGAAATCAGGTAGAGAAAAAGACAGATAGGGGGGAAAGGTGAAGAGAAAGAGGGCAGGAAAGAGAGAGAGAGAGTGCTGGTATGGTATCTTAATGTAGAACCTCCTAACAACACCCTGTATGTTCCTTGCAGCCTGCTGTATATTTAATAGGCACTCCATCATCCTGCCTCCTTCCCTTTTTCCCCTCCATCCCGCCATCCTTCCCCTCCATCCATGGGTTGCCCAAGCAGATGGGGATTGTAAGGCTCGGTGGCACATTCCGGCATCACAATCTGTCTCCGCGCGCCCATGCTCAAATCCGGGGAAAGGCCTGCGTCTCACCCACATTGTGCCACATTGTGCCACATATGTAGCGCTTTAGTACGGAGAATGACAGTGTGTCAACAAAGACAGACAGTCACAGAATAATTGTTGGGTGAATAATCAGTCGGGAATGCTTTTTCCTGCTGCTATTCTGTAGCGGTATGAAAAAAACTGCCAAAGCAGGGTATTAAATATACACCATTACAAACATGTTTATCTTCACACCCACACTGTGCGCCTTATGGGGTTAATTTTTGTTGATGTGAGTTCAAAGCATTGTCACATTTAACATGTAACAACCTTATTCCCCAGGGTTCCCACTATTGTCTGTCGCTGGCCCAAGTAAACAAGGAACTATGTCTATAAAAAAACGAGAATAAATGTCCTCCTCTTTCTCCCGTTTAGCTATTTCAGCATGGAAATAATATTTTCAGTCTCACCATTTCAAATCAATCAAAGCAACCGCTGAGAACCTAAGAGTTTTTCCTGACGTGGTCTGACCAGGAATAATACTGTGCCCTCGTCATTGGTTACATGTTTTTACAGGTCATGCATTCATGACAAAAAACCTGGCCTGATAAAATGTTGTAATGTTAGCAATGCCAGTTACCATGTTTACTTTTGTTGTCCATCCTCACTGCAGCAAGAAAATGTCACAGTGATGTCACAGTGATACCCCGCGACTGACAAAGACACAGAAATGTGTGAGGCGGTGACTCCAAAAACCGACAGTGCAAAATTTCGTGGCAAGGAGAAAAATTAACACCCACCTCTGAATCTTTTATCCGTCCTACACACTCAAGGTGAAATAAGTGAAGTACAGCTACACTAAGACATGTAAAATGTGTTTGGATCCGGCCCTGTGAACACTAGCAAGGAGTCCATGAAAGATGCATGGGGCCACAGGAGAGGTATAAAGAATTTAGAGATATAAAGGATATATGACAAATAAATCAGGATGCAAATCTCACCGGGTGCCACTGGGAGTTCTCCAATGAAAACCGCCTGAATAATTGAACGGGAAGAAGAAACATTTCATCAATGAGTAGAGGAGTGGAAAAAGCTCTTCCCTCCTTTTTTCTTTTTTCTTTTCTTTTCACGAGGACAGTAGAGGGAGAAGGGGGGATTCTCCATCTTTTAAAAGGGCAAAAGCATCAGAGGGTTGAGTATCTCTCACACCCTCTCACTGCATTTGACACTCTTTGGATTACATTCACATAATTTCCCCAGCAACTTTGGTAGTTACAGTCAAAAACATAGTAATGAGCCTGAAATGTGTTCTAAGGTCTCGTAAATTGGGAATTTACAGTTGTTGTTTGTTTAACTTTTTGACAACTCTGAGACATCTCTGAGCTCAAAAGCAATACAACATCATCTAGTGTTCTAGAAGTCTAGACTCCATGTGATCTGCTGCATCAGAGGTCAATCTATCTGAAGCAAAATGTCCACAGTGATTACATGTCTTTGTCCTATAACAGAATGTTGATGTTGTTAAGCACACTAAATTATCCCTTTGATTTTAACTAATAAGTGATGTCACATACAGCAGCAACCATCGAACCTCTTTAAATAAATAATTAGCATCGGAGCAAGTATATGCGACTCTCTTTCTTCCTTTTTAGACGATCATACACACCTCCAGGCCTTGGGTTCTGTTGCTGCCAGAGTCATGATACTGATCACGATTGAGAACGTAAAGAGATATTTCACATGACAGCAGACACGTGTGTGGTTTCATTGGTTTCTCTCAATTTATTGGAGGCAGAAGGGAAGACACACATGAACTGTACATAGCTATCTACAAAGAACTTTCTGTTCCTTTTCAAAACAAGAGCCACATCCATCGTACATATAAGAAACAGTAAAAAAAAACTCAATGGAAATAAAATTGTACAACATACACTTGATATATAGATATATCTATATATACTTTTGCTCTTACACACAGCACTTCTTATCCCATGGCTGATAGGAGTGGAAAAGAGTGACACACAAAGAGGAGCCCACTGACTGGCAGATAGATAGATAGACAGACACACACACACACACACACACACACACACACACACTGGGTGGGTCTAGGTTGAATGGGTTGGTGAAAGCGGCTACTGAAGGTTAACATATCCAAAGCACGGATTGCAATGGACTACTATCAGAGTGAAGAAACAAATAGCCAATTTTAGAATTTGGGTGGAACATCCCTTTCTGCACTTAGGTCTGCATTCTTGTTAGTAATCAAAAAAAGTCATATTTTAATTGATCATATATTAGAAAAATACTTTTTCTTGCAGCTTAATTCAGTCTTTGAAACTGCATAAACATTAACACAGTGCCTCAGAACCATAACATGTACCTTGTGTCTGTGGAACCTTTCATCATAAAGTGTTCAATAAGACAGTATGGTAAGTTACCACTTTACACTCTGGAACGTTACCATTAATATCTTACATTGGATACTTCCTAGTAATTATTTGAAAGTATTCCACACAATTGATAACTTATCAACGAAATTGATAGCTTTTTGGTAACAATTGGCACTTTCTGGTATTTGTTAGTGTAGTTAACCTAGAAGTAGAATATTCTGTAATTACTCCTTTACCTCCTGTGAGAGAGACATCTCACTATGGGATGTGCATCCTTGCCCTAAAAGAGAGGCAATCTGGTGAGATGTCAACCTCATCTCCTTCAGATAACCGGGTTACATAACGTAACCTAAAGTTTTCTTTCAGTCGGCTTGGTTCAACATCTCACTATGGGACATTTGTACAAAGGCCCGACTGCCAAAGTCTGTACACAAAACCCGATAGATTACATGGAAATGTACCTGGTCCACCCTACTCAGCTCCAGCACCCAGGACTGTATGTGCCAAAGATGGTGCAGTGACATCCAGGCGGTAGAATCTCACAGCTCATCAGCGCATCGAGAACCAGGGACAAGTCCCAAATGGTATGCCGGATGGTGGCCATGTAGCCTTTAATGGCAGGTCCTGTAAGGAGAGGGCTGTAAGAGTGGAGCACTGAAAAGGCACCACACGACTCTCAACCCTCAAACGCCCTCCACTTGAGGTTGTGTAGATAAGCTGAAACACGTTCGGGGCCAAGCCCTCAGTGTGTAAATTGGACCTCTCATGGGCTAACCCATAGATCCATCAACTCGGGATGTGGGTGGAATATTTGGCCCTGCGATTGGGATAGCAAGACCCTGCACAATGGGAGGCGCCAAGGTTGGGCGTAAGGAAGCTGTGCTATCTCTGTCCACTGGCAATCAGGAGAAAAGATAGACCATGCGACTTCACTGTGTTCAGAGTGGGAGAAATGAGGCTGAAAGGATGCATAAAGGAGCATGTCTGGTTACTAGTGAGCCAGTGGGTCCATGTCCAGAGGAACATTGCAATCCTTTATCACTAAAGACAGACGGCAATGTGCGTTGTCCTGTGAAGTGTAAAGATCTACAGTGGACCTGCCGTGATGTCTCCACATCCCCTGGACGACATCTGGGTGGAGTCATCATTCCCCAGATAGGGGGCCTCCATGTGACAGTAAATCTGCTCCCGAATTCAGTCTGCCTGGTATGTTCCTGTCTGGCAAACATCACAGCGACAGCACGCTCCTGTAGATTCTTTCTCTCCAAGATCAGAAGGATACGTCTATTCCTCACCAGAGAAGCAGCACAACTTTTGGTCCAAAACGCACTCTTGGCCGGTCTCCCCACCTCCACCATCAGGCCTCTGCAGCTCATCCAGTATGCTGCCGCCCGTCTGGTGTTCAATCTCCCCAAATTCTCAAAGGGGTTTGGGGGCTGACCATTGCTTGCAAGTAGGGAGGGGCTGTTCCCTTTACCACCTGGTAGGCGAGCACCAGGGTCTTGAATCTGATGCGAGCTGCTACTGGGAGCCAGTGAAGGGTGCCGAGGAGGGGGGTGACATGGGAGAATTTGGGGAGATTGAACACCAGACGGGTAGCAGCATTTTGGATGACTTGCAGAGGTCTGATAGTGGAGGCTGGGAGCCCGGCCAAGAGTGCGTTGCAGTAGTCAAGGTGGGAGATCACAAGTGCTTGCAAGAGTTGTGTTGCTTCTCTGGTGAGGAATGGACGAATCCTTCGGATGTTGTAGAGGAAGAATCAACAGGAGCGAGCTGTCACTGTGATGTTCGCCACAGAGGACAAATTGTTGTCAAGGATCACCCCAAGATTCTTGACTGTCTGGGAGGAGGTCACAGTGGAGTTCTCGACTGTGATGGAGAAGTCTTGGAGGTGGCAGGCTTTCCTAGGGAGGAAGAGCAGCTCAGTCTTGTTTGAACTTGAGGTGGTGGGCTGACATCCAAGCAGAAATGTCTGCAAGACACGCAGAGACACGTGTCACCATCTGTGTGTCAGAGGGGGAGAAAGAGAGAAAGATTTGAGTGTCATCAGCGTAGCAGTGGTAGGAGAAACCATGTGAGGAAATTACAGACCCAAGAGATTTGGTATAAAGAGAGAACAGTAAGGGCCCCAGGACAGAGCCCTGGGGGACCCCAATGGTGAGGGTGCGTGAAGAGGACAGCAACCCTCTCCATGTCACCTGGTAAGAGCGATCGGCTAGGTATGATACAAACCAGGAGAGTGCAGTGCCAGAGATGCCCAGCTCTGAGAGGGTGGAGAGAAGGATCTGGTGGTTTACTGTGTTGAATGCAGCGAACAGGTCCAGAAGAATGAGAACAGAGGAGAGGGAGGAAGCTTGAGCAGAGTGGAAGGTCTCTGTGACAGCAAGGAGAGGAGTCTCAGTTGTGCCCAGCCTTAAAGCCGGATTGGTGAGGGTCATGGAGGTTGGTCTGAATAAGACAGTGAGAGAGTTGCTTAGAGACAGCACGTTCAAGGGTTTTAGATAAGAAGGAGAGAAGGGATGGTAGTCTGTAGTTATGGACAGCAGAAAGTTGGCTTGTTGAGAAGAGGCTTGACTCTGGCTGTCTTAAAGACAGCTGCGACAGAACCCGGTTGCCTGCAGGTGGTTGCCCGCTTGGATGTGACAAGTATATCATCAGGGGGGAGGGGGGGGGGGGAAGAGATGATAAACCAGAGACAGAGGGTAGCACAGTGGGTTTGGGAGGAGTGGTAGCAGTGTTGGTGAGAGGTTGAGTGAAGTTGCAGCCCCTCCCACCTAACAACCAGCCTGTTTAAGTAGTTAGCAAAGTTGCAGCCACGTTCCTCTGCTCAGTGGACTGCCTGAAAATTGCGAAACGCGTTGAGGGCCTACAAACTGTAGTCAGTATCCTTGGTCCACTGTAGGTCCCAGGGAGAGACTGCGCACATGCGCCACTACTCCGTACAGAACATCAGGGTCCTCACTCATTCCCGTGGCGGTACCTGCAGTGTCAACCAGACACAGAGGGGTAAGGGGGTCTGCCTGGCCCAAAGGTCCAGCTGACCTGCCCATGGAAGTTCGGCAACAAATTATTATTTTGCAGAAACTCATGTTTGCAAAAGCTCCTCTCACCAATGGCCTGTGCGCCTTTGGTGTGGGCCCGCCCACTCAGGGGCTAACAGGGCTTGTGAATTACACCTGAAACAAACAGTGTGCCTGTGTGACAGGATGTCCCCTGGCCAGGTATCTAGGTCAGGGAACGGCTCCCCGGGCCCCCACATACCCTAGTGCTAGGTGTGTAGCTCTTTCCTCTGAGACCTCTAAAATGGAACAGAAGGTCACAGTGCAGGTCATCATTTTCTCTCCAGTTTAGTTTTGTTGAGCTGTATAGCATAGCTACTGTTTGTTCCGGCCAACCATCGCATACCCCGTCTCTCTACCCCATCTCGAGTGGTCAGCAAGGAGGTGGAGCTTCATCAATTAGTTGCGCTTGACCATAGCCCCTACGACCAGGGAGTCACACATCACCTTAGCCTACATTGCCAAGTAGACAGAGAGAAGGGAGCTGATTCTGTTCTAGGTGGCAGCATTGAAGCTTTCAAGTTTCAGGGTGGCCATGGTGGAGGAGGAGGAACACAAAATGGTGGATCCGCCTTTACAAGGACAATCCGGGCACTGATTATTCTTCTTTATATTTTCCCAAAACCTTTGGAGGTATCTTCAACACAGAGGATGAGAAGGAGAGAAAATAGTAAGTGGAACTTCCCTAAATGGCTATGTTGACAATGTACCGTGTATGCTAGCTAGCTCCTAATGAATGCAAACAAGCCAGTAGTAACACTATAACATGTTGACCGACTATCTGACACACAAACTCAAGCAGAACCAGCAAGAATAGCCAGGTAGAGGTTTGTAGTAATTACCATGTGTGGGTTTATTACCAACCAACCACTCTGTTGCTGTTAACCAGCTAGCGTAGCTTTATGTCATGTGGTGAAGCTAGCGAGACAGGCTAATAGCACTAAAGTGTGGGGAGCAGGTTAACGGTTGTGTACCGTAGGCTAGCTAGTCAAGTTTTTCAATGCTATAACCAAGTGTTCACTCCTACGGAAAATACGAGGGGGAAAACTAGACTCTTTCTTTCACTTGTGTAGTAAAAGAGGTATTTTACTTCATGGTGTAAAAGAAGGGAGCACCTTGACGGTTATGTACTGTACACTACGAGAGCTCACCCACCAGCTAGCAACAAAACTCACGTGGTAGGCGAAGGGCACAGGACAAAGTAGTTAGGCTAGTAACTAATTCAATCTCTTGTTGACGAACCAAACTAGAGAGAACTTCGCTCTGTAAGAGTGAAGCCTGAATCAACAAGAATATGCAACCTAACGCCCCAGGGAAAGCTGTGAACTTTCCAGTGGAACAGTTAACACTAGAGCCTCCATGGGCATCCACAGACATCATGTGTTACTTTATCCTAAAATAACTCTGCTGTTGTGAAACTCATGTCTGCTGTTGTGAAACCCCCTCCTTCCCTGACTTTTCCTAAATGTCTGATGTCTGTTTTTAATATGTTAGCATTGTTATAATTTCAAAATGACACATCGAAAAAAATCTGGAAGCATTTTCATGACTACCATATGTAAGTAAATAAAAGGACAGTGACAACTTCTGTGTTTAAGGAATCTTTTACGTATATCAAGCAGTAGAGCGAGTCCATACTTTGGGTCCAGCTGTGTGGTCTGAACCAAGAACTGAGTTTTCCCTCAGCTCTTGTAGTGTCTTCCCCTTTGATCTATCACCCAGTCTGAAGCAAGTATACAATGCATTTACATCTTCGTGTAATACCAACCTGTATGTTAATTAGTTTGATAGTTCTTGTCACACTTAACTTGATCAGTCACCATCATAGGATGTTGTGAAAATCAGTTCCAAATAGTTGGGCTGATTAGCATGTCTCCTAAAAGTGTAAACCTTACATTCCACCCTTTTATGCTTTTTCACTTAATTGAAATAACATCACAAGAATTGAAAGTTCTTAAATTTTAGTGAATATACCATTCTGCTTAAGGTTGCTTCCCTCTTGCTAGGGACATGTTACTTGTCTCTGAATTAGTATTCTTTCTTTACCCTGGAGTCAATTCCTTTTGCTCCAAGAGCCTGCACATTTAAAATATGGTTATATTATATATTTTTGATAGGAAATGTCAAACACTTGATTTTAAATCAAATGAATAGAAATAGACATACAAAAGTAAATAGATTAGAATTGGGCAAAAATACAAAAACAGAACATTTACAAAGTATTAACTAAGATAGGGGTCACTGACAACAATTTGATAGAAAGAATGGGAAATTAATTGTGTTTAAACTGCAGTATTCCTTGCTGGTTCTGTCTAAATCCAAAACCTTGTACTGTCTCTTTCTGCCAGTAATGTTTGTTCTGGTCATCGAGGAGTCCTTCAAGTGTAAGGCTCCAGCTTTTCCCTCCTGAGCTCCATGTTGTGCAACAGAACAGTGTTCATAGTCTCCAAATAGTAGTCTGGAGTTCTTCAACCTCCGTGGATTCTCCTTCAGAGGTTCCATGTTGTGGAACAGAACTATTAATGCGATATCTCTTTAAATGTTCAATCCGGTTTCAAAACACTATCTGAGAAAATATTAAATCTGATGTATCCACACACTGGTCAATGTACTTATCAGTGTGATGTATCCACACATTGTCCAATGTCTTTAAAAACAATGCCCATTGTTTTTGATTAGGCTAGATGTGTCTGACTTGTCTTTAGAGTTATTCCATTAGTCCATCTGATTCTGCTCTTTCTTTAACCATGTCCTGGATTATGTAATGGTCATTGACTGCAGTAGTAGGCAATTTGATGTGAAGTCTACTAATCATGTTATCCCAGTCTATCCCCAAAGTGTTGCTATCACACCTTATTGAGTCCCAGTCTTGTATCAAGAGCTACATGTTGTATAACCCACTCTAGACCTTCCCCCCTTGACTGTGAACAGGACTGAATATATGGTCACAATCATAATTATCAATCTCAAATTCATACTAAACCAAATGTCCTACTGTGTAATTGATTCCTATGCCTATCAGAGACCCTATAAAAACAAAGATATTAATTCCAAAATGACATGAACTATTATCATTGCATTAAGATGGATTTAATTCAACTTACTGAGTGATTTGTTGATGACATTTTTGCATTTTAGCTAATTTTAAGAGTGTCATAGCAAAGGGTCTGAATACTGATGTACATGAGGTATTTCTGTGTTTCAATTTAATAAATGTACTGACATTTCTAAAAACCTTTTTTTCACTTTGTCATTCTGGGATATTGTGTGTGGATTGATGGCAAATTCTTTTAATTTAATCCATTTTAAATTTACATTTTTACATTTACATTTATGGCATTTAGCAGACGCCTTTATCCAAAGCGACTTACAACAAATACATTTGTTTAAGTAAGTGAATCATCTATCCAACAGTCATCATAAGACAAAGTAATCAATGCTCACATCAGGGGCCATTGGCAGTCATAATGCCAGAAGCCAATTATTATTTAATTTTTTTGTATTATTTATTAACAGGAGAGAACTTGTACAGGGGGGAAGTGGGGGTGAAGAGGTCTCAAGGGTTGGGGTTAGGGTTAGTACAGGGAGGGTAGTGGGGGTGAAGAGGTCTTAGGAAGGACTGTTAAGATGTAGCCTGAAGAGATGGGTTTTCAATCTACGGCGGAAGATTGAAATTGAGTCTATAACACAACAAAATGTGGAAAAAGTGAAGGGGTCTGAATACTTTCCGAATGCACTGTATGGCTGTGATCTGTTGCTGCTAAGTATTGCCATGTCCGTTAGGTTAGTAGTGTTGTAGACTTTGTAGTCATCTTCATCACTATGTCTGTGTACGGGGTGTTAGTATCTATGTCTGATGCAAGGGGTTGTCATGCCTTGACATCGCTCTGTGCAACCAGTGCTTGAAAATGGGGTCCTGCTGAGTTAACCCAACAATGCCACTGTATGAATTGAAAGCTTCCTGAAATGAATTGTGAAAACCAGTTCCAAATGGATGGCCTGCTTAGCATGTCTCCTGACAGTCTAAATCTTAGCATGTCTCCTGACAGTCTAAATCTTAGCATGTCTCCTGACAGTCTAAATCTTAGCATGTCTCCTGACAGTCTAAATCTTACGCATCCCTTTTATTGATGGCTTACACCTCCAAGTTTTGAGCCACGATAAGCACCTGTTGTTTCCCCCAAGCACAAATGGTTCGCCCATTTGCACTTCACCCTAGATTTACCCTCATAATATTACATTGAAACTGACCATACATTTATGAATGGCTTACCTATTTCAACCATAATGGCTATCAGCAACATTTACATGTTACTTGCATGATCAATGCGCATGTGAATAGAAGCCAGCGCACAACCAGTCTCTGAAGAAGAGACATATATCCTTCATCACATCTGTATGTCGAAACACAGCCTTATTCTCAAGCCACAACATCGTTTTTCTCTCAGTCTATTTAGACCTTGTTTTTAATGTGGCATGTATGTGTGTCTGTGCGTAAAGGCCAGTGATAAACTGTTGATAACGCGGTCAATACCGAAAGTGGGCATTCAATGAATAATTATGTGGATAATGTGTGCGTGCGTGTGTAAGCTATGTGTGTCTGAGAAAACAGTTACCGTGATCGGTATTGTCCATCGAAACCAGTTATAATACAGCTTTCTATACTTGGGGAAAGATGCATCTTGGCCAGTGGGGCACAGTGGAGTGTCTGAGAATATGGTGATGAAAATCATGGAGCTTTTCCTGGGCAAAGGCGGAAATTGACAACTTAATTGAATTTGATTTTGATTTAAACATTGATTTCCTGGCAAACAAGTTGCAAAAATGGAACCATGAACAGAAATGAGACAGGACCTTTCCGGCTCCACAGCAGGGGGAGAGTCGGTGATGAAGAGTGAAGCGACCATCTCTCTCTGTAAAACACAACCAGTGCATTATTTTTGCATGGTATGTGATCTAATGATTATACTGAAAAGACTAACGTTAGACAATGAACGTCCCCATACTTGACTCTAGAGGCGTTGGCAAGTAATGGTCTGGACCGGAGGTTCTAGTGTTAACAGCCAGAGAGAGAGGGAGAGAGAGAAACAACTCAAAGGCCAATGGCCCTCTTTCCACAGAGGCCGTGATGAAATGTATAAAAACACAGCAGCCTCTCAGGCAGCAGAGATGTCTCCATTTCCTGAGAAATCTTTTTCTTCTTCACCTCCTATAGTGCTTTAGCAGATGTGAATATTAGGCCAATACTTCTCTCTGCCAATCTTCCACTCCTTGTCTCTCTTACTCCCTCTATCTCCCTCTTCTTTCCTTCTCTCTTTTGCCCCTCACCACTTACTTTCCCCTTCCACTCTTACCTCCTCCCGCTTCATCGCTAACCCCCCCCAACCACCCCTCCCACCCCCACCCCCCACCACCCACCACCCACCACCCCCTTTCTCGGCAGGAAAAGAGCAGACGTTGTGAAAAGGTAGTCTTATATAATGGGCCCCCGTATGTGCGAGTGCAGCCAGACATTCATCATTTGAGGAAAACATCTATTCTGATGGGAACTCCTCACCATGGCGATCCCGGGTTGCCAAGCGCGACTGTCTTGGCAACGTCGGCAGTGGGATTCAGGCTCCAGGCTCCCTGTAGATTAGCGTCATTGATTAGACTTGGAGCTCTCACCAGAGCCCTTTGGAGTCATTAAACACTGGATTCTCTTCCTTTATTTGTGTGGGAGGGTGGAGGGGAGGGGAGGGGGAAACGAGAACCAGGGGGATTGTGGGGAGGACCGTGAGGCCGTGTTCATTAAAAGTTTTAGGCCCCTTCTTGACCTGCTCCGTATTCTCCCCTCTTTCATCCACACACACACTTAGTGACATCATAGGGTAAGGTAATGATTGAGGTAATGACATCATTGGGTAAGGTAATGATTGAGGTAATGACATCATTGGGTAAGGTAATGATCGAGTTTTTGTGTGGATGTCCTCTGTGGGTGCTGTTTCATCCAGCGATGGGGGATTGTGCAATCTTGACTTTTTGCCACTTTGAAACACATTATGATTTAAACTCCAAATTAGAATAGAATTATGGTTTGGAGGGTACCCATTTTAGAATTTGTATTTTGAAAAAGAAAATCTTATATATAATTAATATTATTAATATTGTGTGGTAAGGCTGAAAAAACGTAATAGTTGATATGATCTGTCATTGCCATACGCACGCATGCACAAGTGACATAGCAGTGTTGTGACACATACATGGGTAAGTGTCACATCAGAAGTGGCATACTGCAGGGTTTGTGATAAACCATGTCCATCTTATCTTATGGTATCTGACAAATCACACAAAAACGTGTGTGTGTGTGTGTGTGTGTGAGTGTGTGTGTGTAGAGATGAGAGGAACTTCCTTCTCTTGGAGTAAGCACAAAGCGATGAACAGTGGTGGCGGGGGCAGGATGGTGGGTAGACAGAGTGAGGGTAGTGCCAGAGCGGGGGGTCTTTGTGCATTTTGTTGCCGGTGGCAGCACCCCTTAGGCCCGGTGGACACACGCCTAGTCCACTCGACGACAGCTTTGTGTAGGCTCAGAGGGCAGCCATGAGCGAGGTGCATAGGTTGTCGTGACAACTGTGGACTGAGGCATGCACAAACACATACACCCACATACGCACACACACTCAGACTTCAGCGGTTCATTATACTTTTTTCATCACATGACACTGGCTTGGGGAATTGTAAATTATTATTATCATTATATGATGAAGTCTCTTTCACCAACTCTGCACTCAAAACAACTTGCCGTGTCACACCCTTATACAAATACTTGCCTACCTCGCCAAAGCTTTATCCTTGTTCAGTCGTGCCTCCTACATACAGTACAGTACATGTCAATTTAATGGAAGCACCCAGACTTTTGTATAAAGACTTATAAGTGTACATAAGTATGAGTTGAGGATGCAAATGCTTTATTTTTTATTTAATGGAGACAATCAAACAAGGACAATGTTTACATTAGTCAGATGAAATAGTGTATTTGCATAATACATAGAGTAAAATGTTGAAAAGTCATATTAAGACCTCAAACTATCAAGTATAGATATATACGTTTGCATATATGCAAGTATAGGCTGTGAGTTGTCAAGCGCTGTTTTGGGTTTACTACAAGGGGAACTCCCAAATAGCATTTGAATAGGAATGTTTTAAGCTTGTACATGTGAGTGCTTGTTCTTTTTTCCCTCCAGCTTTGACTGTGCAAGCGTATGAGAGTATGCTGTGTGTGTGTGTGTGTGTGTGTGTGTGTGTGTGTGTGTGTGTGTGTGTGTGTGTGTGTGTGTGTGTGTGTGTGTGTGTGTGTGTGTGTGTGTGTGTGCATCCCCGTGTCTCCACCCCATTCACCTGAATCAGCTATCACTAAGGAATGCGCACAGTGCCTCTTATTTCCACATTCATCTTTCAACCCCAAACTATGCCAGGATCTCAGAGGAACAGAGTGTTCGTTGACGATGGGCGCTCCTCCAAAGACATACTTCTCATGCCCCAGGGAGGCCCCTTGAACAGGAGGGGGAGACTCCTCACCCCTCTGTACCACCCTACCCCCCCCCCCCCCCCCCCCCCCTCAAAGACAGCTTCATTATCTGCTGACTAATTGTGCCTGCCCCCAAAACGACTCCCAGGTAATACCAGAACTGCCCCCACCCCCATCTTCTCCTTCTGCCCAACCACTCATGAGAAGAGTGAGCCACAAGACCCTCTCTCCCTCTCGCCCTCTCACGGTCTTAGGCCAGTGGTGAGTCCCCCTTGGGAGGGAAGTTGAGGTGAATACTTGAAGGTGGGTGGATCTACCCTCCAGGAGAGCTTTGGACAGGCAGCATTGTGCCTCTTAAATTATCCCCTGGACAATGCTGAGGCCCTCTGAAATGACACCTCCATTGACGGTGTGTCGGTGACATTGTGAAGAGGGCAATTTGCATCGCTGCAAAAATAGATGTGCTTCCCGAAGGAGCAACAATAGTGGGACAAATCCCTCTTATGCGAGTCTGGGAGGAGAATAGGGCTGAGGGCTGGTGATTTCAAAGGTTTACTAAAGGGGATTGAAAGAATTCTAGTTGAGAATTGAGATACAGTATCTTTTGTATTTTAGGCACCAGTTGTCATCAAGATTCATACTAAAATAACTTGTGTCCATCTGTAGTAATACAGCATATCCAATACAGTACTGGCACTGTAAAATTTGTTGTTAAAGATACAGGTTTAGTTCTCTAAGCATTAGAAATATCCAGTACTGTCATTTTCAAATACTGTTACATAGAAATGGAGCTACAGTATATTTCTAAACTTGAGAAAAAATACTACCTCATCAGAGAACCTTTCAACATGTCTGTTCTGGCCAATGTTCTCATTTTAGCATGACATATCACATAATAATCTCTAGGTTCAGTGGGAATTGGAAAGGGGCTGTAAGGAGAGACTCTTAAAGCTCAGACTCCACTAAGTGGGTATTGTTTAGTTTATATTGTGGTTTCAGGTGGTATTTATAAATAATTGTGGTGATAATGGGTACTTTTTGACTGCAGCAAAATTAGTGATTACATGGTAGAATATGGTATGCAATTGTGAACAGTAGATTTATTATCAGTTAATCAGTATTATAAAACAGGTTCCGATAAACTGCGTTCCAAGCCATGCATTAATCTCTGACAATCACACAACTGAAAAAGGGGTGCCGGGCAGTTAAGGTTTAACACATGCGCCAACCCGATGGCTTTTCAAAACAACAAACATGGCTGACATCTCTCTCACCTCGAATTATGTTACCCCTGGTTACCACAAAGCAGGTAAATATTTCAAACCTAAAATACAGATCTAAGATGCCGACACTGTACAGCACTATGCTGGCCACCACTGACTGGTAGAAGATGTTCAGCAGAGTCCTGCAGAGTCCTGCCAAATGACCGGTGCTTCCTCAGGAAATAAAGCCGGCTCTGGCCCCTTGTACAGGACATCTGTGTTACCAGTCCAGTCCAGTTTATTGTCCAGGTGCAGCCCCAGGTACTGATAGCTCTGGACCACCTCAACGTCCTCTCCCTGGATGGAAACAGGAGACAGCGGGACCCTAGTCCTCCTACAGTCTACCACCAGCTCTTTTGTCTTGCTGATGTTGAGTAGCAGGTGGTTCTGCTCACACCACTCAACAAAACTGTTCACCAGTCCTCTGTACTCATCTTCCTCGCCTCCACTGACCCATCCCACAATAGCAGAATCGTCTGAGAACTTCTGCAGATGGCAAATATCTGTGTTGTGCCTGAAGTCCAAGGTATAGAGGGTGAAAAAGAAGGGAACCAGAACTGTCCCCTGGGGGGTGCCTGTGCTGCTCACCACTCAGTCTGACACACAGCACTGCAGCCGTATGAACTGTGGCCTGTTGGTCAGGTAGTTTGTAATCCATGAAACAATGGGGGAGTCCACCTGCATCCTCAGCAGCTTATCCGCAAGTAGTAAGGGCTGTATGGTGTTAAATGCGCTGGAGAAGTCAAAGAACATTACCCTCACAGTGCTGCCAGCCTTATCTAAATAGGAGTGAGCTCTGTGTAGCAGGTAGATGATGGCATCATCCACACCAATGTCTGTCTGGTAGTCACAATAGCCAAATATGCCTGCCACAAAGTTACGTATTACAGCCTGTGCAGGAGCATTTTGAGTGAACTATAATTCCGTGGCATATTTACACTACCGAATTCCAAGGTGTTGTAGGGTGTGTAGAACACTGGGGGTGTGCATTAACAAGGATATTCATACTCTTCCGATCATTTGAGGAGTCAACTTTTAACAGCTAATATAGCAAGTTTCAGGGAGAATCTTTCAAAAAAAACGATGGGAGCCATTTTATAAACGCATTAATGCACTCCAGGGTCCCGATATCTGCATGGTTCCAGTGGTAAGCACGCTCAATCTGCGGTCTCATGAAAGTGTGTAGATATCAGCTGTTAATGCACACCCTGGAGTGCGTTAATGCTTACAGCTGCAGGTACGGGTCCGTATTCCTACATGTTCTTCTACTCGTTACTATGTTCTACTCGTTAATATGTCACTACTTTCTTATTCTGCCAACCTTCAAAAGAAAGACGTTCCACTATACAGAACATTGCTTTGTTACTTATGTTTCATTTTTTCTAAAGGTGGCCTTGTCGATGTGCCACAAAACTAGTTGACACATGCCAGCTCAAACACAACACGCTAGAGACAGTGAACGGAGCATCCAGGGGTGCGAACGCACTGAAGAACTATGTCCTCGGGCAGAGCAGGAGAACACAGACACCCTGATACCTCTGAAACAAGCACACCGAATGACACATCCAAGTATCAAAATAGCTGCCATCTTAGGCAAGAGCATTGAGCACATGCCAGCATTTTGACTGGGGCTGAGTGTGAGGTAGCAACAGAAACCGCCGCACACGCTCTTGGGGCCAAAACATTTGGATCTAGAGAGGTAACCATGGATTAAATCACCACAACAACAAATCGGGGCAGGGTGCCACAAGCTAAAGAGGGCTTGACCACCCCCGCACTTCTTCATCCCTCCTCGGAAAAACGTCAACAGGACCAATGACCAGAGTGCATAAAGACAGAATTGCCCTGTACAGCTCAGTCAATACATGGTGGATATGATGAACAAAGATACATGGAAGATATGTATGTCTTCTTTCTCTGTGTTAAGTGGATGCTGCTGAAAAGCCCAGACGTTATGTCTGACCCCCGGGGGGGTGGGGTGGGGGTGGGGGGGGGGTGTTAGCACGAAGGTACAGGGAGCCATTGTCTGCTCTACCCCCACTCTCACCAGCGTCTGAGGTACCTGATAGAGACTGCTCTATGTATCTTGTTATGTGCCTTGCAGACCTGGATCAAATACATATAGTATGTGAACTATCATGCATTAGAGTAGTGCTTGATTACCTTCAAGGTTGCTTTTCAGAGAAGGAAGGTTATTTACTGGATCTACTGGATCTCCCTCTCTCTCCTGGTGGGCCTGGGTCTTAAATATGTCATCTTTTGCCCCTGGCTTCCCTTTCTCACCAGGGAGTCCTCTTCTATCTCATCTCCCCTCCTTGAGTCTATAAATCAGTAATATATAGAATGAACTGTTAAATGAAATGTACAATACAAGGTCTCATCCGTGTGGTAACTGTTTACTGAATAATCAGGGCTCTTCACTAGAGATGAGTATGGATAGAGGTATCTATCTCTCTATTCTCTCTATTTCTGGGTCAGGGCCTAATTGATTTCCTGATTAGTCGTCCTTCGAACTGATCCACAATCTGATTTCAACACCTATGGCAAGGAGAGAGAGAGAGAGAGAGAGAGAGAGAGAGAGAGAGATACAGTGCATGTACTCACTATGTTGATATGTTGCCATGACAGTCAGTAATGATTGTAAACAAGGTTTCATGCAGGATAAAAGTTGTCCTGCATTTGAGAAGATATTCTTAAATTGCCTAAAACAAATCAACTGCGGAGTGCTTTGTTTCATTAGAACCAATTTAACCCATAACAGTAAAATAAAGATACAGAGGTTCCTTTGTTCTCTGGACAAAACCTTAGGTTCATGAGCCATGTGTTTGATCCACTAGAGGCCTATCTAGACTTGTTACTTGGAAAACAGACAGAGAATACCCTGTATTGATTCCAAAAATGACTGGCTTAAATCATGTAATATCATTGTAGAAACCTACAGTATGTGATTACTGGAGGTGCATGTTTTCTTGAAAATTATTTTAAATACTTTTGTTACTGCAACAGGGAATTATAAATGTATTGTAAACAATTGAAACAGTAATTGATAATTGATAGTAAATTGTTTTGTTTTGCAGTTGTTCAGATATTTTGGATTTCAGATAAGCAAACAAACATACACAAGAGTACATCATCTGTTTCTGGTGATGAAGCCTAGGAATAATATACATGCATCTAATGTAAGCTAAAGCTGGGTTCTCACGCAGTGCATAGATATCACCACTATAATTATCTCCTGAATAGCACAATATACATGATTTCCCTGAGGTCACGATAATTATCCACAGTTATAGAATGAGTAGGATGGAAGACACATCTGTAGAGTTTGAAAAGACAACAAGAATAACACTTATAAGATTCAGACTATGAATAGACTCAGAATTAGGTGTTGGTCATGATTTTTTATCAGGGTCTATGTCTCTGTCCCTCAGAGTTCACAGGTGGTCATCTGTTAAGAGACATGCTAATAAAGCCAACCATTTGGAATTATTGTTGTCAAACCTAACTTGATCACTCACTATCAAATCAATTAACATACAGCAGGTAATGCTTTGTATCCTGCTTCAGACTAGGTGATAGATCAAAGGGGTAAAACATTACAAGAGCTGAGGAAAAACAAGTTCTTGGTTCAGACCACACAGCTGGACCCAGAGTATGGACTTGCTCTGCTGCCTGATTACATCAAGTAAAATATTCCTTAAAAACAGAAGTTGTCACTGTCCTTTTATTTTCTTACACAATTGTGGGAGTCACGGGATGCTGTTGACCCGAGTGGTTCGTTTTCACTGTGCTCCTGCTTCCACCAAGCAATATTTACTATTTTACCCGCTAAAGTTGCAGCTACAAATCTCTTTCTAGTGGTAGTTTCTACTGTGCCTGAGGAACATGGCAGCGATGAAGGCATAGCCATACACCTCGCGCACAATGTAACTGAGAGGATAAGCGTGATGATGAAATTTGCTGAACTTTCTGTGACTCTGGCCTCAATCATGTCCCAACTTGACAACAACACAAAGTGGATCACTGCAGCAGAGGACCGGGCGTAGTGACCGAGGATAGAGAGATTGAGGAGTTCGAGACGAATGAGGAGCTTCAGAAGAATGTGAAGTCCGAAGTCAGAGAGACAACATACGCATCGTCGGTCTCAAAAGAGTGTGCAGAAGGACGTCTGCCTGTCAAATTCTTCGAGTCCTGGCTTCCTACTCTACTCAGCTTGGAGACCAAGAGAGACATTGTGAAAATCGATAGGGCACACAAAACGCTCGGCCAGGCCGCAGATGGTCGTCCCAGGCCAGTACTGCTCAAACTCCACAGCTGCAGTGACAAACAGAGGATCCTCGCAGCAGCAAGGGAATAGAACCAGCTGAAGTACGAGGGGCGTGCCATCTCCATTGTAAAAGGTATCTTCTATGTATAATATCTTATGAATTATTAATATCCAATTTGCTTATGAGTTACCTGCTTTTATTCCAATCAAATGGTAACTATAAAAGCAGGCAACACTAAAGATTTGCTAACATCTCATATGTTAAGCTCTGAATTATCCTTACATTTACTATACCAATTTTACCAATATCTAGTCTCAATTCTCCAAAGGAAGCAGATGGATGCAAACGTTCACACACAGGGCTCAGACATAGGGATCAAAACACAAAGAAAACTTTGATCTAACTAAACAGTAATATAAAACAGCATAAAACAATGAGGTAAGCAAGGAACAGCTGAAGGGAATGAGGGGTTTTGATAACTGGGAAGATTCACGGGCAGTACAATATCTGATAAATGGGTCTGGCACATGATACACGTCCGTTAACAATGAATCAGTCGTTGGAATATCGTATCAAACGAATCAATAGCAAGGCAATTGTATCATATAGGTGGGAGCTATACAGAGTATGAAACTCAGCACGACAGTGACCGACAGATTCTGATAACGGGGTTCGGCAAACTCACAAACTTCAGAACACGTGGCTAAGTGGCAGCAGATTTGATAATTGGATAGCAAGACTACAAGGTTGGTCCAAGGTTGACCAGTTTCCCTCAAAACCCACATTCTCTTAAAAGTTCCAGGACTTTAGACCTTTGCTATGATGTTGAGCTTTTTGATACCTGGAGAATACTTTATCTTAAAAGGAGGGATTA
Source organism: Argentina silus (assembly GCF_951799395.1). Classification (NCBI taxonomy): domain Eukaryota; kingdom Metazoa; phylum Chordata; class Actinopteri; order Argentiniformes; family Argentinidae; genus Argentina; species Argentina silus. Next base: position 40,354,511 of record NC_139653.1, read on the forward strand.
TACCTTTGAATGCAAGATTGGTATTCTGACTCTGTCTGATCACTGTCAGGACCCTTCTAGCAGACATTGGTGGCCGAATCCCTCTTTATTGAGCAGTCCTCTGTTTATAGATTATATTTCCAAACAACTGGAGTATTTTGATTACTTGAGAGGTGCTATTATATCCTACACCTCAGACAAAAAAAGGAAGCTCTTGAAAATTCAATTAGAGTTGGAGAATAAAATCCATGTCTTAGAGAGAGACTTCAAATCAACACCTTCAATGAACCTAGCAAAACAATTGGATGCAGCCCATTCAGCTGTAGACCAACTTTTAACCAGAAAGACTAAATCCTAAAACATTTTCATTAAGCACAGGCTCTATGAATTGGGCAATAAACCGGGTCGACTCCTTGCCCGCCTGGCTAGACAGAAAAGGGAAACTATCTCAATATCTTCACTGAAAGACAGCAATGATGCACTATGAAACTAAAGGTATAAATAATACTATGAGTTTTTTTTTATAACTAATATTCATCTGAATGTGCTGCCTCGGGGAGATGAGAAAAAGGTTCTTGATAAGGTAGCTTTTCGATCTCCTTCAGAGTTGTTGTTTGACGTCTTGGAGTTGTGTTACGACTCTAGATCAAAACTCGTCTACGTCTAGGGGACGTAGCGGAGTCGCAACAAAAGGGAGCACACCAAACTTACTGTAGGAATTAAACAGGCCACAATCCAACTAAATTGCAAGTATTTATTTGTTCAGGGCAAACACAAACACAAGACACACACCAAGGGGAAAAGGGAACTATGAGTGGTGCCAAAGCAAAGAAATCATAAACAAAAGTGATCCCCTAAACTAGTGCAATAGTAGGCTATACTATCAAGGCTATGCTATAATGCTATGCTACACTAGACTAATACATACAGAGGGAGGTACCGACTCCTAACCTGGTGAATTGTAACAGAGGTAAGCCTACGTGATGGAAATGTAAACCCATGGGTCTCTTACCTATTCACCTTACCCCTATGGCGTACAAATAACAAAGAGACAAACTATGAGAAAACAAGATGAGGACTAGAAAAAAGAATAAGTAAACAATGACTTTAACAACCACTGACTACAACAAAAGAAAACACGATGCAGACTATACAAAGGTTATTTGAACAAACAATGGAACAGCGTGTCGACAGCTAACACACGAGTACAAAGAAACAGGTCAACACTCGAAGGGAAGACAGGCGGAGATTTTGAAGGAAACAGACAGCCCTCTGATTGGACAGGAACAGATGAGTGATGACAGGGACGATTGGCCAATTGCTGACGGGGACCTGAATGTAGAATGATAGGATAAGGGAGAAACAGAAGGAAACACAAAACACAAGAAGGACACACACACATGCAGGAGTGGGAACATAACACTCCCACACATAAAAGAACAAGCATCTATCGGCTTGTGACAACTAGGCTAATAACTCAGCCATATAATGATCACAATGACCTCAACAGACCTCAACAGTACACACGAGAAAGGGCATCAGCACAGACATTTTCTGAACCTTTCTTGTGACAAATTTCTAAATTATAACTCTGCACGACTAGCGCCCAATGCATGAGCCGTTGGTTCTGATTGTACATCCTACTGAGGAATACTAATGGGTTGTGATCGGTATAAACGATGATGGGGATAGCACTGGAGCCTACATAAACCTCAAAGAACTGAAGAGCAAATAATAAAGCTAAGGTTTCTTGCTCTATAGTTGTGTAACGGGCCAAGTTGTTAAACTTCCGCGAGAAGTAACATAACGGATGGTCCAGACCATTAGAATCCTCCTGGACCAGAACAGCTCCAGCACCTACTATACTTGCATCTACCTCCATTTTGAACAGTTTCTCAAAATCCAGGGCCACAAGAACAGGTGTACTACATAGTAAAGCTTTCGCACAATCAAAAGCATGTTGGCAGTCTTTAGACCATGCAAATGAGACATAGGAGCTCAGCAGACTAGTCAGTGGGGCAACAACGGAGGAAAAAATTCTGACAAAACCCACAATAGTAACCAGACATACCTAAAAAGCAGTGCAGCTCACGCCGGGTGGTGGGAACTGGGAAGGTAGTGATAGCGGCCACTTTAGATTCCACGGGGCGCACTTCACCTCCCCCAACCTGTTTACCAAGGTAAGTAACAGTAGCCTTACTGAACTCACATTTAGCTAAATTCAGCGTCAGGGAAGCCTCCGCTAAGCGCTGAAACACGGTTCTTAAAGTGGTGACATGGGCAGCCCAATCTGGGGAATACACCACCACATCATCAAGGTATGCAGTACAGTGTGGGACATCAGCTAAAACAATATTTACTAAGCGCTGGAATGTGGCAGGTGCGTTGCGCATTCCAAACGCTATAACATAATATTGTTGAAAACTATCAGGGGTAACAAGTGCAGAAATAAATGAGGCACGAGCTGTAAGAGGGACTTGCCAGTAGCCCTTTAATAAATCCAACTTGGTTACAAAACGGGCAGACCCGATGGTGTCTACACTATCATCAAGACGTGGCAATGGATACGAGTCTGAAACATTGTTCACTTTTTGGTAATCTGTGCAAAAACGAAACGTGCCATCAGGCTTGGGAACCAAGAGGCAGGGTAAACTCCAAGGACTAGAGCTGGAAGTTGCCAGATTATTATCAACTAAATAAGCATGACTGTTTCATGACTAACCTTTTCATAGAGTTAACACGGTATGGATGCTGCGCCTCCCACATCTACAGTACCAGTCAAAAGTTTGGACACACCTTGCCAAGAGTGTGCAAAGCTGTCATCAAAGCAAAAGGTGGCTATTTTGAAGAATCTAAAATATAAAACATATTCTGGTTTGTTTAGTACATAATTTTTTGTTTACTACATAATTCCATATGTGTTCCATATGTGTTCCTCCTGGTCATAGTTTTGATGTCTTCAATATTAATCTACAATGTAGAAAATGATAAAAAATAAAGAAAAACCATTGAATGAGAAGGTGTGTCCAAACTTTTGACTGGTACTGTATATCATGCTCAAGAATGGTAGTTCCAGTAGGAACATCACCGAACAGACAAGGGAACCCTTGTATCAAGGTTATGATGGTGGCTTTCTGATCAGTATCCAGATAAGACAAATGCAAATCAAGAGTCAACAGCATCTCAGAGTTGAGTAACCGAGGGGTCTGTTGGGGAGCATTACGCAACTCCAAGCCATCCTCGTCACCAACAAGAACATTACTTGAGCCTGGAACCAATACAGCAGGAACAGCAGATTTAAAGGCGGGCCCTGCAGTCTCATCTGGGGTTTCCTTCTGAGGTTGGCCTCTGGCATGATATAACTTTAGCATGTTAATATGGCAAACTTGAGACTTGCGTCTCCGATCGGGAGTCTGGATAACGTAATCGGTATTACTCAACTTCCGTTCCACAGAGTATGGACCTGAGAAACGGGCAGAGAGAGAGGAACCTGGAATAGGTAACAGAACTAAAACCTGGTCACCTGGTTGCAGCGAATGTGGGACTGCCTTCTCATCAAAGTGACGCTTCATCCGTTTCTGTGAGGAGGAGAGAGTGTCTTTAGCGCAGGCACTGTGTAACTGCTCACGAAACCTGCTCACATAAGCCAACACGCTTTGTGAAGAAGCACTACCTGAGCTAAGCTGATCTTTTAGAACTCTGAGAGGTCCGCGTACCGTATGTCCGAAGACAAGGTCAGTCGGACTAAATCCTAAAGACTCCTGATCAATCTCACGAACTGCAAACAAAGCAAAAGGAACATCCTCATCCCAGTCGTTTCCAGTCTCAAAACAGTACTTCCGCAGCATGGATTTGAAAGTTTGATGCCATCGTTTGAGTGCACCCTGCGACTCAGGATGGTAGGCACAAACTTGGTGTGTAATAGACAGAGACGTTAACACTTGCTTTGAAAGAAATTGGAACCCTGATCTGTTTGTACAATTTTTGGGAGTCCAAATGTCGAAAAAAACTTAATCAAGGCCTTGGCAACTGACTGAGCAGTGATTTTCCTAAGAGGAATAGCTTCTGGATAGTGCATAGCCACACACATAATTGTCAATAAAAACTGGTTACGTCTTAGACTTGGGTAATGGGCCAACACAATCTACCAGCAAATGCTCAAAAGGCTCACCCAGCACAGGTATTGGACAGAGGGGAGCAGGAGGGATAACCTGATTTGGTTTCCCTGTGATCTGACAGGTGTGGCAGGTACATTTTAGACCTGGACAAAAGAAATGCCAAGAATTCTATCGTAGGTCTTCGTGATACCTAAATGGCCAGACCATCGGTGATCATGAGTCGGAGATAAAACATGCTATCGGTATGCCATGGGTACAACAATCTGATAGATGACACTCCAGTCATGTTTTGAATCAAGACGCGAAGTCCACTTACGCATGAGAAGGTCCTTGTCTATGAAGTACGCTACATTCGTTTTGTTAACTCCCTCCGGAGAAACAGCATTCACATAGCATTTCTTAAGGGTAGGATCTATTTTCTGTGCAGTTACCAGCTTATTGCGAGTGATAGGCAATTTCAATGTGTCAATGCTGGGGCCAGTGCACTCTCTGGCGTGGCCTTTATCAGGGTGTGGAGGGAGTATAAGGGTAGAGCTAACAAATTCATCCATTGCCAATACTGTGCCACGGAGTCAGACAAGTCCACCGCATCACTCAACTTTTGAGACTGAGCTCACGTGACAGCACACGCTGGAAAAACCTCTGGAAAACTCACAGCCAAGTCATCGGTCTGAGCTTCTGCTGGGCATTTCAACAGCTCTAAAACAGGCAGCACTTTACCCACAGCAATATCATTACCTAGAAGGAGATTAATGCCTTTCACCGGTAGGATAGCACATACACCAACTCTGAAAACTCCACTGACCAAGTCACATTGTAAATGTACCTCCTTGTCTGCCTCAATTTCCAGCCTGCGGATCTCCAACCGGAGATTGTACTCAGCCTGCCTCTCTTTGTCCTGCGCCTCCATCTGCAGGCGTGCATACTAGCAGGGGAAAATGGCTCGAAACGTGGTAAGGTGGCTGGTGGCTTAGCCTCTACATCGGACTCCCCATCCGCTCCGGCGTTAATCTCCACCGCCAACGTTCAGCCGTCACTATGGGCGAAGACAAAGGAGGGAGCGGATCTGCAATTTTCAGCCTCACCCGCACCAAGCACCTTCGTATCCACCAGCATACCCACGACAAGTTCCTTCAGTTTGGCCTTTACTAAGGACCTCTGAACCGCAAATGATCGAAATGATCCGCTATGGTATACAAATCAATCTTTCTACATTGGTTAAGGAGATCTATAGACGGATCCACCAAAAAGATGTCCAAATCAAAAGAAGCCATAGCTACCGAACACTAACAAGTAAGCATATGGCTACACAAATCCAAATCTAACTGCAACTAGGTATTAAAACAAAAAACACCTGCACTTACACAACACCTACCAAAATCCCTACAATAAGCCTGATGCACAGGCCCATAAAGATCCTGGATGAGCCCCCACTTTTATGTAACGCCTCTAGATCAAAACTCGTCTACGTCTAGGGGATGTAGAGGAGCTGACAATATAGCTTTCTCAAATGGATACAAACCATATACCACTCATAAACAGCATGTGTTTTAACTAATGGCCTGCCGTCTGAACCCTTCCCCCTGGCCAGAGGTACTAGACAGTGGTGTCTACTTAGCCCACTGCTCTTTGCTCTCGCTCTAGAGGCACTAGCGGAGACTATCAGACTTCACAATGACATAAAGGGTATTGCAGTTGGAGGTACGCTATAAGATTGTCTTATACACGGATTATATACTTTTCTTCCCGTCATCCCCTGAGCTGTCAATCCCAGCTATATTGTCAGTTATTAATGATTTCAGTTCTATATCTGGGTGTAAACTATAGTCAATCTGAGGCCATGCCTCTGGGCTGTTTAGATGATCTTGAGTCTTTGGTGAACTTTCCCTTTAAATGGTCTAGGACAGGCTTCACATATGTCGGGATTAAAGTGGCACCAAATCTCAAGGATCTTTTGTGATTTAATTGTGTCCCTATAACAGCAGTGGTAAAGAAAGATATGGAACGCTGGGCATGATCTCCCACTCTCTCCTATGGGTGGAATAAGTCTGATCAAGATGAGCATCCTCCCTCGCCTGCTTTACCCTTTACAAATGCTTCCTCTGTGGTTGTCCCAAAAGGTTGTTGGAGACTTGGAAAGAGCATTCTCAAAATTAATTTGGCATGGCAGGACCCAGGCAGAACATTGCCAAATATACGTTTTTACAACTGGGCGTGCCATGCTCGCTCTATTTGGGAATGGTTACATGTCTATCTCAACTCTAATCCCTCTGTGGATTCCTGGGCTTGTTCACCTTTTTCCTTATGGAGTCTGGTTACATCTGACAAGGGAAACATAAATAGGGACATTAAAAATAACCCAATTATCTATTATCTAACACTATTAAAGTGTGGCGGGAGATCACAAAATATATGGGCAGAAAAAAACTCACATCTTTGCTAACCCCTATTTCCAGAAACCAGGTTTTTACTCTGGGCACTAGTACACACATTTTTGATACTTGGCGAACGAAAGGCATTCATGTAATTGGGTATCTATTTCAGGACAATGTCCTGATGTCCTTTCGACAGCTTCAAAACCAATTTTACATTTGAAAAGAACATTTCTTTGGTTACTTACAAATACACCACTTTATTTGCTAGAGCAGTGGTTCCCAAACTTTTAACAGTCATGTACCCCCTGTCGGTTATTTTGTAGCCTAATTGATATTCTATGAACATTATCCCTTACATATTAGACATTGTGATAATATTATTCTGTTGGATAGGGTGCATGCATTTATTTTCGGTACTGAGACTGCAGTCGGCTATTCAACAGGACTGTTTGGGAAGGTAAATCACAGATTTATTTTGCGTACCTCCTAGATCGATCCACGTACACCCGGAGGTATGCATACCCCACTTTGACAATAGTGGTGCTAGAGCAATCTCCCCCCCAGATACTCCAATATGTAGGCCGAAAAGCATATTTTAGCATATTTATCTACCGTTTAACCCATTTTATCTTTTTTTATTTTTTTGTATTGCTGTACTCTGTTGACCCAAGTAACATGGCCAGTATTCGTAAATGGGAGAGAGACTTCAGCAATGAATATATTGAGGATGATTGGCAGCCATGTCAGATCTGGTTTTTACCTGTAATAGATTAAGGGAGACCCAGTATAAAATACTTCATAGATTGCACATAACACCTGTTACCTTTAACAAAACAGGTTGCCTTATATCACCTTTATTTGTGAAATGCCACACAGATCTAGGTACCTACTTTCATTACTTTTGGGAGTGCAAGTGGATATCAAGGTTCTGGGACCATATTGCTATATTTGGGAATGGTTTAGTGGAATTTTCCAGATTAAGATTAAAAAAGATCTAGGGCCTACCTCTAAGGATCTTTCACTCCCTTTCTCGCAGTATAAACATTTGGACAAACTATTACTCCTAGCAAGGAAGGAATGTATTTTGATACATTGGATTAAAGAGACACCTCCGACTGCCACTCTGTGGTACAGAGAAATGTTCAGGGTACTAATAATAGGAGCTGTTCTGGGGGGTAATGAAAGGTCTTTTGAAAAGATTCTAGATTATTCACCTTCAGAGTTGACTGACCTTTTGCGGGGGGGGGGGCAGCTCTCTCTGGAGTGGGGTCTCCCTTCCGGAGATGTAGCTGTTTAAAACATTTGTGATTGGTGTATGTGAATGTGGGGAAGTGTGATCTGTGCTGTGATGTGAGGGCTCATGGGAGGTGGGTGGTTGGGGGCTTCTGGGGGTGGAGGTGCTTGATAGGACGGATGTTGTGGTTTTAGACTGTTTGGTGTTTTGTTTTGCGGGGGGGGGGTTACTGTATGTTTTCATTCTGTGACTGCCTGAGTGTTGTATGTGTGACTTGCATGTTTTATTCCTGAAAATAAAATTAAAAAATAAAAAATTGTTAATAACCAAAAAAAAGAATAGCACTTCAAGTTCTCACTTCACAAACAACATTCTCTTTTCAATGGCAGTATGGACAGAGATTGGGCATCTCTCAAGAGTGATCAGAAACAGATTCACTCCTGGATTTCCCCTGTGGTGTCTAAACAGTACAGCTAACGACACAGATTGTCAAGCCAAGAGTTGGGGTGAACGTGACAGCTTCAGCAAAGTCAACAAGGCGATTTCGATGAAACTGCAAATGCCTTAATCATGAATGACAGATATGAATTAGCTTGGTTCTCACCACAGAGTTTGTTGACTTTGGCTAAGTTTGTAATTGTATGGGTTTTAAAGGTGGGTTATTAGCGTACTGACTGTGACATTCAAGTTATCTTACTTAGCTTCAGGCTGTTTTTTCTTACATGTTGCAACAGGAGTGGCTTAGGCCCCATTTGGTGATGGAGTGAGACTTCATACCGACCAATACTCCTTATTGCACCTGATGACACATTAATCACTCTTCAAGTTTGTCCCTGTCGGAAACATGATCCTCTCGCCTGTCACGGCTGTCATTTTACTGGACCAGGATCAGGCTCTGAGCTTCCCACTCCTATCCTTGTTTGAGCTTTCAATCAAGACAACCATCGCTCTCTCTCTAGACACAAATGCTATATCATGAACATTACTGTGCACACTTTTACAGACTATATCACATTTCACACGTTGATGTTTTCAATGATTTTAAATTTGAAGTTCATTGTTTTTTTAAGTGTATGGTATCAGGTGAATTGACCAATGAGTCTAACCTTTCAGTCCTTCTATACAACATTTAACCATCATTCCTGGAAATATTCTTGAACTTTGCTCTGAACAATGCAAAATGTAAACTTGGTACTCCTTTGAAGACCTGATCAAAAGATTATGTGAACCCCTGACTTCAGATAAAGAAAAGCCCGTACACAGTATAATGCTGCTCCCCAGTGCTTTATTCCTACACCATGATACACAATAACGTTGTGTTAACCCTTGATTTCCCAACCTTATGTCTTCTCATGTTTTGTCATCATCTGTGGTGTCAAGCGTCCGCTGAAATGTGGGGACAATTTAGCCAGGCTTTCTTTCCCCCCACTAAAGAAATATTATCATGTATTTGGTCTTGATTCAGGTCAATGCCTTTCGCTAATTTGGCCATCATTACGGAGATGTTTTGGTAGACGGGCTGTAACATTACACCACTCACACCCGCTGATCGCTCCCCATAGGGCCCCACTCTTTACACCAGTAGGCCAAGGCAAACCCGGCTGCAATTATGATACATTAAATAATTCTACAAAAGTGGAGCTTTCGTTAAATAATTGAGTATTTTTGGTCTTACCAGGAGTTCACTAGAATGATGACATCAAGTTAAATGTCTCTCAGCAGCTTTATAAAGAACCAAATACAATGAGACAGCATGTCTAATATTGTAAGTGGTTAAAGCTGGGTAGTTTATTTATTTTTATCAAATGATAGATGCTAGTTTTATTGATACCTTATACATTTCACACGTAAGGCAAATATGTGAAAGTATGTGATCATACAATTGCATTGAGCACGTACACACATATATACAAACAAGATGTATTACACGTGTATAACAGTAACACACTGTCACAGCAATTTAGCTTACATATTGAAGGCCTCCTCAAAGTATATATCAATAATAATGAATATGATTAAATATGAAAAATCAAGAGGAGGTGATTGCAAGACTTCCATACACTCCTGATAGCCTTTTTAACATGGCCAGACTAGCCAGCTTTTAGGGCTACATAAACAAATGGGACTTAATTTTGCATGAGTAGTTGCTTAGCACCCTAACGCCCTAAAAGCAATGGCATATCATTAATAACCCATATTTGCTCATCAGACTGAAAGTGGCTGGCTTCATGTATAAAACATCCATGAATGGAGTGGCCCTGCATTTCTGATAAGGCCTGAACGAATGCTCATATTCTTAGCTGGTGGTTATGAAACTGACCAACACCCGGAATCGGCCATTTATAGCGCCAAACATCCATCCCCGTCACCATGTTTAATAAATTATGAAGGGCCTTCTCTAGCCTATTTCACAACGTTAAGACATCCCTGGACAGTATTGAACATTTGATTTGTAAAACTGTCTTTTGGGAATCCAGCATTGCCAGAGAGAGATTAAAGTGGACGTATGCACTGCTGTGTCAAGCATGCTCTTGTTATGAGTTCTAAGTTTTGATCGTGAGTAAGTACAACATTTCAACTTAAACTTGTCAAACCAAGAAGTAAAGTGACATTTGAACAATAAAATATATATTTATCCATAAAAATGTACTTGACCTCCACCCTACAGTAAAAATAACATCTATATTGATTACTGTGTCCTCTGTATGACATGTGTGTCTGTAATGTATGTATACTGTGTCCATCTTCTGCCGATGGCAATCCTTCCCCCTCTAGGAATTATCATGGTATATATCTATCATATGCAATACCACATTGCTTCTTCAACACTAATAAATGCTCACTCAGTGAAGAGTATGTCCTAATTGAGAGATGCTCTGGAATAGTTGTGGGCTGTTTTCATTTCATGCTCCACTCCACACACAGTCTCCAGTCCTGTGGTTTTGCGTCATGAATAAATTGAATATCCCCTTACTAAACTACTAAACAGGGCTACAGAGTCACACTACTGTGGTGAGCTTCATGAACATGCTTCACAGATCGCTGCGTCCTGGAAACACCTCAGAATGCAAACATTTAGCTCTACAAATCTATCAGGGACTCACTCTCTGCAAATGTAAAATACAAAGAAAGTAATTTAGAATGTATATGGGTGATTATGATGACCAGAGAGGAGAGAGAGAAAGAGTGTGTTTGTGCGTGCATGCGTGCGTGCGTGCGTGCGTGCGTACGTACGTGCGTACGTACGTGCGTTGTTTTCTACAAGTGATTGGCTATCCAATGTATGTCGTCCATGCCTCTGAAGACCATAGTAGCACAATGAGCCAAAGCCTTCACTTTAGCTCTAAGAGCAAATATAAGACTTGAAGTCTCTGGCAGGGTTACTTTAATACTTATTCACCTCCAGAACATGGGCTTACCTCATTTGCCCTACTTTAAGCCTCAATGTTCAGAGAACACAATGCACTATGTGCTGGAAGCAACCCAGACTATCTCCGATTGTACAATCTGTATGCAGATCAGCCAAGCGAAAAAGACACAAACACACTATTTTGAGTTTTAGAATTTCCATGTAGCCCATTCCAAATCTGGAGGTTTATCACATGAATATTTGAACACACATCCATTAATTTGGTTGTTAGCATGTCTTATGTATAGCTTGCCTTTCATAAACCCTCTCCCTATTCTTATTCTACTTTATTGCATTTCATCGGTATTCACTGAAATCTAAAACTGCTTGGGGTGAAATGCACTTAAACTGTGGGGAAGGTTCATTGGCTATGCAGCTCTCAGTGTTTTCCATTGGCCAATGCTCATTTTGAAAAGGTACTTGTCGTTCTCTGTATCGGCGCTACATTCATCTCTCTCTCCAGAGACAACATTATTTTTACATCAAGGCTGAAATTTAACAGAGGTACAAAGCCACCACAAAATGAAGTGATGGGGGGAAATACAGTAAGTTGCTGTGTCTTTCACTTTACCAGAGTATTGTTGTTATCACAATATGATACTTTTAGGTGGGGATATAACTTAGAGGAGCAGGGCGTAAGTCTGTTGGAAATCTGCCACCTCTGGCTACTGTGGCGAAATTCACTTCCAAGTTCCAAACAACATCCTCCCTAATAATAATATAACTCACCACAATGGACTTGCAGTGTCGGACATTAGCTATTGTGTTTCTGCATGCATGCATGATTTGAAGAGGCAGCCACCAGAGACAGAAAGGCAAAAATCACACCCCTGGCCACTAACAACTTGTTTGGATTCAAACCGAGTGTCGCACCTGATTCTCATTTTAAAACACTTTTCGGGACCAAAACAGTGTTGGTAAATGAAATATCTATTTCAAGGGATCTCAGTGACTGATCGCTACCGATTAAACATAGTCATAACAACTATTAGAAAGCTTTAAGAAAGCTTGAATGTTACATTTTGCACCTTTAACAGAGTACAAGTTTGGATCACGAAGAAGTACAGATTTCCGATGATGATGATAATCATGGCAAGGATGTTTGGTCATCATCATATGAATTTGCTTTCAGTAAGGACAATATGTTCTTAAGGACATTTGTGCGTGTGTGTGTGTGTGTGTGTGTGTTTGTGTGTGTGTGTGTGTGTGTGTGTGTGTGTGTGTGTGTGTGTGTGTGTGTGTGTGTGTGTGTGTGTGTGTGTGTGTACTCATACCACTCCATTCTCTCCCCTGAGGAATTGGGCAGCCCCTGAGGGAAGTGTGTCTTCAGAAGCCCAGTGCCCACAATGGCTATAGCTAATGCTCACTTTGTCACCCAAACAGGGCAGGAAAGATAATCAATAGCCTTTGATAGCTACTATTAGGATTTTAACAAGCTTTTCCTCGTGCTGTGCTGCTCCACTGAGGAGAAAAGAGGAGAGCCAACCACCCTTCATCCCCTCCCTCTCTCCTCTTAGCCCCTCCATCTATCTCTTCATCCCTCTCTCCTCTCAGCCCCTCCATCTATCTCTTCATCCCTCTCTCCTCTCTCCTCTTAGTCCCTCCATCTATCTCTTCATCCCTCTCTCCTCTCAGCCCCTCCATCTATCTCTTCATCCCTCTCTCCTCTCAGCCCCTCCATCTATCTCTTCATCCCTCTCTCCTCTCTCCTCTCAGCCCCTCCATCTATCTCTTCATCCCTCTCTCCTCTCTCCTCTCAGCCCCTCCATCTATCTCTTCATCCCTCTCTCCTCTCAGCCCCTCCATCTATCTCTTCATCCCTCTCTCCTCTTCGCCCCTCCATCTATCTCTTCATCCCTCTCTCCTCTTCGCCCCTCCATCTATCTCTTCATCCCTCTCTCTCCTCTTAGCCCCTCCATCTATCTCTTCATCCCTCTCTCCTCTCAGCCCCTCCATCTATCTCTTCATCCCTCTCTCCTCTTCGCCCCTCCATCTATCTCTTCATCCCTCTCTCTCCTCTTAGCCCCTCCATCTATCTCTTCATCCCTCTCTCCTCTCAGCCCCTCCATCTATCTCTTCATCCCTCTCTCCTCTCTCCTCTCAGCCCCTCCATCTATCTCTTCATCCCTCTCTCCTCTCAGCCCCTCCATCTATCTCTTCATCCCTCTCTCCTCTTAGTCCCTCCATCTATCTCTTCATCTCTCTCTCCACACATGTTTTGATATTCACTCGATTCACAACAGTCATAGTGCTACATTATGCATAGCCAATGAAAACTGTTGTTGGCTATAATTTGAGTGCAATGCTACTGCAATGTACTCACTGTCAATAGGTTATTCTGAAATAAACAGAATATGTAGGAATCTCAAGTGCAAGGACATAAATCTCATACTCAATCAAATATCATACTTCCAAATCAGCAAACCCCATTCTCTGCCAATATCATTATGATGGCATGATATGTCATGCATACCTTATATATCTGTTGCATATGTCTCTCAGTCACTCATATCTCCATTTCTCCCTCAAAAAGATACTCTTAACTAAGTAATCACAACTTCACAACAAAGTGTATACGGTTTTCAATCACATCACTGCTAACAGTCTCCCCGCAGTAACCAGTAAGGGAACAGCTTAGCTAACTAAATCTAATAGACAGCATCTGCGTTTGTCACATCATTAAAATAATTGTTCCCTCCTCAGCTGTTTCCCTGCTGTTTTCTATCAATTTCCTCTCAAAAGCAAATGATCTGTTCATTTCGGAGGCTCATCTATGGCTTTTTTCAGTCGACGGCTCTTCTCTCGAAATTACGCGCTCACTTAGAACACATAACGCTAATGACAATCATTAACCCAAAATGGAACTTAAATAATTACAGACCGAGAGGGATTGCTCATTCACGGCAGACGCTAAATTCATCTTCCGTTTGGGCCTGATCAAGGTGTATTGTGTTTTAATGCTACAACATTTAATCTTCATTTAGCGGTTGAGCCATATTGTGTGCGGTTAAGCCTCGAGAGGTCACCTTGGGACGATGCCAACAGGTCACAACCAAATACTGTAGTCTGCCTTGTTCTTGATTGATTTGTGCGCAAATACATTTTTGAAAGATGTACTTTTCCTGTTTCTCCTGCACGGTATTACCAGTTACTCCCACGACCTTGTTGGGTACATGAGGGAGGTTACGCTGTGTTGATGTCATCCCTCCTCTGCTGCAGTCCAGAGAGAGAAAAGTACCCTGGGTAGTAATAAGACGTGTTGCAAAGACTGTGGCGGTGACCCAGGTGGGTTCAATTTCTGCCCCTGGTGAGATTCAATAAGGGGCCATTAAAGTGGTCTGGTCTGGGTACATTTGTGAACGTCACAGTTAACAGCCTTATACAGTGTTATACCATACACAAGAAGATACGCATCTATCCCTACAACAAAGCTCACAGCCTCATTCATTATTACACACATACACACACATACACACACAAAAAGATACCACACACACCACCAGATACTGCATGTAGTCTGTAAAACAAACCTGTGGCTTTGGTGAAAGGTGCTCTGGTGAGCTTTTGTTGTACATATCCGTGACAGAACCTTTTTACTTCACATTGTGAGCCTCCCTGTGGACAATGTCCTCACTGACCCTCACTGCCTGCATGCTGTTAATAAAACTTTGGCGGCCATGTTGGATGGGCTGATGATGATGGAGTAGGGAGAGGATGGGGTGAGAGCTACGTGCTGAAAGACTGGAGGAAAAACAGAGGCCGGATAAATGCAATCTGGTCCGTCTATCTGCGCTACTGGTTTCCGCCCAGCACTGTATAACCGGGAGGGGCGGAGGAGATCATGATTTTTATGTGGTTTACAGTAATGTACAGAGGGTGAAATTATTTCTGGACCCAAGTTTAATTATTTCCCCTCGTATCAATACAGCCCACCTACGTAATTTCCGTGTTGATCTGATTAGAGAAATATTAAATTCTGCCAGGGCCCGGGCAAATTGAC
Organism: Argentina silus; assembly: GCF_951799395.1. Lineage (NCBI taxonomy): Eukaryota > Metazoa > Chordata > Actinopteri > Argentiniformes > Argentinidae > Argentina > Argentina silus. Next base: position 40,369,626 of record NC_139653.1, read on the forward strand.
TTTGGTGGCAAGGTCTTGACAAGAAACAGATACGCGGCTTTATGCATCAGTTGCGGCATAACCCTATTAGTCGTGCACTGCTTCCCAAGACGCAGGCTCCTTCCAATGAAGACAAAGAGAAGGGAAGAGAGGAGAGGAGTGGAGAGAGGAGAAGAGACTCTGATTATCTTTGATCTTGCAGGCTGATTTCAACCCTGGTTTCTCCAGGCAGAGAGAGAGGCCTCCTGGTCTGGCCCCGGTGACGACAGCCAGGGAGAGATAGAGAGAGGGATGAGGGGAGAGGTGCAGGAGGAGGGGGGACGGGAAGGGGGAAGATAAGGAGAAGCAGCTGGAAGGGAGAGAGCAAGAGAAAGAAATGAATAGAGAAAGAAAAAGATTGTAAAAGTGAGACAGAGAATAAGAAAGGGAAATAGGGAGAGAGAAAGGAGAGAGAGTAAGGTAGTGACACAGAGTCAGAACGAGAGAGAGAGAGAGAGTGTGTGTGTCTTTGAGATAGAGAGAGAGAATGAGACAGAGCAAGACATAAAGGTTGGGAAAGAGAGAACGAGACAGAGGGACAGCGAGCGAACGAGTCAGTGCTGCCTTGTGCTGAGCGGTACACCTGTGCCCAGAACAGGTGTTTTCCGCCCCACTTCAGGCCCTCTGATTAGAACCTGCCACGCTTGCCTTCCCACCGTCAAAGGGTAGATTATCCCCCATCAGTGCAGGCCTGCGGAAAACAACGGCTAATTAATCATCAGAAAGACGCATCACTGGAGTTGATGTAACCCTGCCCCACCCCCCCCACCCCCCCACCCCCCTTGCCATTCCCTTTCCCCTCGCCCCGTACCCCCCCTCTGCCCTTGTGTTATGTTACAGGGCAAAGCAAGTGGATGGGGAGGGGGTTATTATTTCAGTGTATTATTTCACAGAGTTTGGTGTGTGTTTGTGTGTGTGTGTGTGTGTGTGGGAGGGGGGTAGTTTAGTCAAGTTTAATTTATTTTCATTTTGTTACATGGCATTTGATGGATATGACAGTGACTGAAACATGTGCAAAAAGCATTGTAGGAACACAGTCAGCTAAAGAATCTCTGCTATGTCCATTACTTATTATACTCTGGAGGGGGTAAAAAGTCTGTAACAGTAACAGAGGGTGGTGGGGGTGGGGGGTGGGTAATCTTTCTGCTCCTGGGTTAACCTGTGCATACAAAGGGAAGCAATCAGACAAGGAGAGACTGTAATTAGGAACAGCTGCAGGAGCAGGGGCCTGAGAGAGTTACATTATCCAGCCCTAAACACGTTCACCTAGACTAGATCTACGTTACTTAGCCGTAAACACTCTTACCTGGACTAGACCTACGTTACCCAGCCGTAAACACGTATAAAAGGGTATAAGGATAGATAGAGAGAGGGAGTGAAGGAGGGAGGAATGGGCTGAGAATTTGAGTTTTGGCATGCTAGAGTCTCTGCAGAGCTAATGGTACTCACAGATTACAGAAATAGATCCTACAGGCACGCAATGCAATACACAGAGGTGATGCCACACATACACACACACACACACACACACACACACACACACACACACACACACACACACACACACACACACGCTCTCTCTCTCTCTCTCCCTCTCACTTTTTCACTCTCTCCCCTCCAGCCACAAGCACTGCTGCAACCTAATTAAGAGAACAATTAAGTCTGGGGCACTGAGAGGAGAGAATCAGGCCCTCTGTGTGTGTGTGTGTGTGTGTGTGTGTGTGTGTGTGTGTGTGTGTGTGTGTGTGTGTGTGTGTGTGTGAGTGTGAGTGTGTGTGTGTGTGAGAGAGAGAGAGAGAGAGAGAGAGAGAGAGAGAGAGCCCAGTCCAGACCTTCTTTATCAATGCAGAATGGCAGGTGGGTTATTATTGCCGAGGCTGCATTGAAGCAAACTCAAAGGCAATAGTTAATCCAAATACCGATGCAGTGTGATGCTATTCACATTCAAAGCAAGCCGACGCATTTCAAACTGAGCACAACAAAAAACACATAGGTTTCCGCTGGCAGTGCTACAAACATTATTTAGAGGCCAGAACACACAAGCAAGGAATATTAAACAAAGGAGAGAGCAGACGTTGAAAAATACCTGCTGGCCCTATACAGAGTCTCCATATGCCCAGCTCTCCCTGACTGCTTCCTAGGCTGCCTGGCTGCTGCCTGGGCAGCCTGTGTGCCCGCCTGCGTTCTCCCCACACACACACACACACACACACACACACACACACACACACGCTTCACTGGGGACAAGCCAGCAAGAGTAATCCTGGCCTACTTTCTCTGCCCGGAGCGGAGTGCTGTACAGTCAACACCACCATGGAGGAGGGAGAGAAGAAAAGGAGAAGAAGTAAGACACGAGGATGGGGAGAGAAACAGGATAAGGGGGAATGAGAGGGAGGGAGGGGCAGAGAGGGGGGGGAGAAGTGGGGGGAGGAAGAAGAGTAAGAGAGAGAGGAAGAATGGGGAAGAATCTCAATGTTCTTGATTACATGAGTGTGGGTAATGGGGCAAGATTTGTCCAGAACAACATTGCCACATTATTAAGGCCTGATGTTCCCAATGTTTTGGAAAATTACTTTAATCCATTTTAATATGGCTTTACCTGAGAATTTACAGACTTTACCTGAGAATTTACCATTATCATCTGGATGTCCTGGTGTGTGTGTGTGTGTGTGTGTGTGTGTGTGTGTGTGTGTGTGTGTGTGTGTGTGTGTGTGTGTGTGTGTGTGTGTGTCTGTGTTTGTGTCTGTGTGTGTGTGTGTGTGTGTGTGTGTGTGTGTGTGTGTGTGTGTCTGTGTTTGTGTCTGTGTGTGTGTGTGTGTGTGTGTGTGTGTGTGTGTGTGTGTGTGTGTGTGTGTGTGTGTGTGTGTGTGTGTGTGAGAGAGAGAGAGAGAGAGAGAGAGAGAGAGGGAGAGAGATGTAATTTAAACTAGAGACAGTGAGAGGTCCTGTCAAACCAGGGTGGGACGACATACTGTATAGGAGCTGCTGTTCTTTTCCAAATAAGCGCATTAGTTACCACCACGTCCTGTGCCCGCAGGTTTCCTGTGGCCTGCTCCAAGAGAGAGAGATGGAACCACGCCGGGGAATATTTTCATACTCTGTGCTCTTACTGACAGAATGAAAAATGATACCTGGAATATGCAAATAAATTATTGAATAATACGCGGGTGCCCGGACAGATAGACCCATTTTTCATTGCATTGGAAAATATTGCTTTTTCTGCCAAAATGCTTTTCTTCATGTTGTTTTTTCTACAATGACTTATAAAAAAAAAACATCTGGGAATTCCAGTGCTCCAGAATTCCAAACTTATTCATCCATGTTTTGCAGAGGAATATATCTTGTTAATCATGTTGACCCAGTGTATAATGACTGTAAAAACTATGTTTAAAATAACCCTATGAATCATGTTTGTATGCATCCCTGGTCTTCCTTAGTCTTGTAATGAGGTTCACAACTGTGTGAATCATTCTAACTGTCCACTGTAATTGCATGGAGATGTCTGATTACATTAATTTCAATGAGGATGAAGGAAATGTCCTGAATGAACCCTGTGGACTCTTGGCCTATTTTAGGGGACAAATATGGATTTGGAGGGAGTGTGTGTGAGGGCAGGCATTGTAAGGGTCAGGTCACCCCCCATCCCTCCATCCCCTTGCCATCACAGATGAAAGGTGTGTCTCTGCTCATGGGTCATTTGTCACTGGCATCTTGGTAGACGGCCCATTGGAGAGAGCGAGGACCTCCCTCATCTTTCACCATCACAGGGCCTGGGGACAGAGCGCCCCTGAGACAGACGGCCCATAATTCAATGGGGGTGTTGGGCTAATGGCCTTGACTCTGGGCCTGGGTAATGACACAGTCCAGATTTCCAGTGTCACACACTCATCAGGCACCAGACACCACGGTCAGCCATAGTCACTGTGTGACGGCTAGACCTCGTTTAGCCACTCTGATCAAGTCATACATCAAAAAGAACAGGTAGAGGTTTCATAGAGCTTGGGGGTGGTTTCCTAGAGACAGGATAAGCCTACTCCTGTACTAGGAAGCACTCTTGTACTATCTGGATCCATTAAACTAGCCTATAGTTTATTTACTTGATGTACTGTAATGTACAGTACCTACTAATTAACTTTAATACTGTAAATACAGTACTTAAATACATGTTATGTATATAGATGTTTAGAGACACATGTAACAACTGTTTTAACAGCACCACAGTACAGTCTAACCTTACTAGCATCTGAAATGTATCTCTGGGATGGTGGTAACACCCAAAGAAAACTACATGTTCCCTCTGTGTCCTCTCATGTATGCTCTTCATGCCTTAAACCTGAAATTAAACTACCTGCTACGCTTGTCTGTATAAATCTGCAGTTTAATATGCCCTGTCTTCGTGTGTAACAGAATCCCTTCATAAGCTATTCTGCTGTACGCTGGTTGTCATCGTGTGGTGGAGAGCATGCTAACCCCATTGATTTTCAATGCAAAGTGGGTGTTCACCTTTCGCCAAACATACCAAATATTAAAGGTGCAATATGTAATATTCAAGCTTTCTAAAATATTTCTAATGGTTGTAATGATTATGTTTAATGGGTAGCGATCAGGGAATGAGATCCCTTGAAATAAATATTTATAAATCGAATCTTTCCTGAAAAGCTCTTTCTAAAATGTGTGTTCGGTGCGACACTCGGTTTGAATACAAACATGTTACTGGCCTGGGAGTGGAAGATTTTCACCTTTCTGTCTCTGGTAGCTGCCTCTTCGAATCATGTGTGCATGTAGAAACATTACAGCTAATGTTCAACACTGCAAGTCCATTTTGGGGGGTTATATTATTATTAGGTAGGGTTTTGTTTGGAATTTCGCCATGACAGCTAGAGGTCGCAGATTTCCAACAGACGAATGCCCTGCTCCTTTAAAGCTGTGATTCTCAACCTTGGGGTTGGGATGCCACGTGGAGTCACAAAATGATTTGGGGGGTTGCAAGATGATTTCTAAAATGTAAAAAATATATATATACATATATACACTCACCAAACACTTTATTAGGAACACCTGTACACCTTCTCATGGTGGAGGTGGTGTAATGGTGTGGGGAATGTTTTCTTGGCAAACTTTGGGCCCGTTAATACCAATCAATCATCGCTTCAATCCCACAGCCTATTTTAGTATTGTTGCAGACCATGTGCATCCCTTCATGGCCACAATTTACCCATCTTCTAATGGCTACTTCCAGCATGATAATGCACCATGTCACAAAGCAAAAGCCATCTCAAACTGGTTTCATGAACATGGCAATGAGTTCAGTATTCTTCAGTGGCCTTCCCAGTCACCGGATCTGAATCCAATAGAACACCTTTGGAATGTGGTAGAACGGGAGATTCACAGCTTGAAAGTGCACCTGAAAAATCTGCAGGAATTGCGTGATGCAATCATGTCATCATGGACCAGAATCTCAAAGGTATGTTTCCAACATCTTGTGGAATCAATGCCATGAACAATTGCGGCTGTTTTGAGAGCAAAGGGAGGCCCTACCCAGTATTAGTATAGTGTTCCTAATAGTGCGTATATATATATATAATAAGCCTACCCAAATATTTGATTACATTAAGAATTTTGGATAGTAATATGGCCATATTACAATGCCTACTACAATGCCCAGAATGCTGCAGTTCCCACTCTGGGCAGTAAACACACCTGTTACAAATCTGCTAATTAGGCAATGCTGACATTATACAAAGGACTACTGCCAGCCTTCTGGAGGGAGCTTCCCATAGGGGCAGGAGGAACCGCTGCCCTCCTGATAGTTTCATTATTTTGAAAGAGTGTTTGATTTTCTTTTTTAATGTAAGTTGGACATTATGGAGAATCATTCAATCTTGAGTTTTATGCCTTGAACCTGCCTCATCCCTGCCTGCCTGTTGCTAATTTTGGTCAAGAATGGTCCTGCTAGCACCACCAACCCCTGGGGGTGCCACATATGGTGGAGTATGCGGGCAGAGGACACAGGAAGAAAAGTGCCAGAGGCGCCCAGCAGGCAGGTGAAGGTTCCAGAAGTAATTTTTTTAAGTCTGAGAAGCAACTACGACTAGTGCAGTGCTAGTAAAGAGGTCTGTCAGTGGTTCATAGAGAGGGATGGAGAAGACACTGGAGCCACCCCTCAACTTGTAAAGTTCATGGAGAAAGCCCATCCCAAAGCTTCGAAAGGAAATTCTGTGGTAAATCAGCAAGAGGAATGCTGGAGCGCACATTTGTTTATCCCGACCAAGAGGGGCCACGATCCATGTACCAGTGAGCTGCGCTGCCACTGTGATGACTGCATTGGAGACGTTTGGTGTGAGTATTGTGGGGACCACAGATGGAGCTCATGTCCTGTCATCTCTTCAACAGGGTGTGGCCATTGCAACAGATGGTGCCACAGTTTTACTGACTGCTTTCTGCACAACTCACTGCTGATAAAGATATGTCAGCAGAAGTCACTGGAGGTCTGGCCAGAGAGCGTGGAAGACAAGGGGAGAAGGACCCTGGAGCAGAAACCAAAAGGTAAAGAAGATGAATTGAAGAAGTGTGTGAAACGTGCCAGTGTGATGGAGAAACAGTAGATAGAAACCGTGTGCCTCCTGAAAGAGGCTGAGAGAGGCCTAAGCCAGGAGCAAGCTGCCGCCAAGCAGAACACAATGTGATGATGAGTTTGTAAACTGAATTAAGAAGAAAAGAAATTATGGAGTTGGACACGTGGTGAAGAGCATCAGAGGACGCTCACATACAAGGCCAACCAATGTCTCTCAGCCAGAGTGACTCAGTTGGAGAAAGAGCTCCAAGGGGTGAGAGACAAAGAGAAGTCCCTAGTTGAAGAAGGTGAGAATATGAAAGCTGAGACTGGTGAATTGAGGAAGAGCCTTGGTGACATGTCCCATGCTCAACGCACTGCTGAAGAGGGCCATGTCACGCTACAGCAAAACCTGGACATGAGGACTAGTCAGCTATCAGCTGAAGGAGCAAGAGAAGGCAGGTCTTCAGTCTCAGGTAAATGTGCTCAATGTAACTGCTGTCACCAAACAAGCCAAATTAGAGGCTATCACCAAAGAGTTATGGGCTAAGCATCTAGAGGCGCTGAAGAACATGGCAGCAACCATTTCTTCTCTGAGGGTCTTAAGATCCAAATTGGTCACATAGCCTGCCAGATGTGTGCATGGAGAGAGAAGCCATGCCTTTGGATCTGGTGGACCTGAGACCCGGAGGAAGGGTTGAGAGGAGGAAAATTAAGCCATTACACAACATTTATGAAATGGTGTCCGATTCAGTGGACTAGCTCAGGAGGAAATGAACTATGGGGTACTTAACTGGAAGCCAATGTACATGGAGTCTCAGGTGTTTGACCCAGGAGGGTCCCTGGGTGTCCTGGAGTGGCCAACCGCTCATCCCCTGGTAGGGTTGAGCTAAGGGGGAGGGTGTGTGGCATTCTGGGAGCTTGCCCTTTGAAATGGCTGCCACTCTGACCACTATAACACCCAGAAGGCCGCAGTTTCCTCTCCTGTTAGTTTAATGTTTGAAGTTACAGTTTTATGACAATTTTAGCTTGAGAGCCTTTGTTTTGTTCTACCTTGAAAAAAATTTTGAGTATCGTTTTGACTTTGAATTATTTTATGTTTCTGAGGCATTTTTCTTGGAGATGCATGAAAAACAAGAGTGCTTTCCCCCCTCTGCTGCTGAGACCATGAAGGGGAGGGGCACACTTGCTCACACACACAAACAGCAGCGGATGGGAGCCACAGAGCGAGGGAGAAGCGATCTTTTCTTATTAGCCTATTTGATGGCTACCGGTCTTATTCATTCACTTTACGTTATGGGGTGTATGGGTCTCTAGTCTCCTATATTTTTGGGGGGGTCGCAAGCCAAAAAGGTTGTGAACCACTGCTTTAAAGAGTAGGCTTTAATAGTACTTTACTGGGGGGGGGGGGGGTGTATGGGTCTCCAGGCTCAACCTACATTTTTTGGGGGTCGCGAGCCAAAAAGCCAAAAAGGTTGAGAACCACTACTTTAAAGAGTAGGCTTTTTAAAAGCACTTTACTGACAGAGACGGAGAGAGATTCTCTGGTTATGTTAGGCCATTAATGATTACATTGAACATGAGCACTGACAAGGAAGAGAGGGCTCTCCAGCAGACAGTGTGGGATTTGATCTAACTACTCGACACACAGCAGCTTAACTACAGAACACAGATCAGGAGAAATAATATCGTATTGACCTGATAGAAATGAATGTGAGCACTTAAGTACTTTTGTCTTTCAGAGTCCACAGAGACGCACCTCGTGGTGCCATCCTACATGTATGAATATCCCAAAATAATCATCCGAATCCATAATCACAGAATCGCACAGGAGAAGAATGTAATTATCGCTTTTTTTCTTTTTTACCACTGTAGAATCTTTAGGGGTGTGACACGGTAACCTTTCATATGGAGAACGCCTCATTTTCATTCAGAAATTATGAATTGAAAATGAAATGAAAGGACGGAATAAAAGCAGAAAGGAGAGAGTTATGGAAATGGACGCTCTCCTGTATGAATATGCATATTCATATTTAGAGACCCTGGTTTGTGTCAAAGACAATGGGGATTCCGAAGCCACAAGGGGTTTGCTGGCCCTCCCCAGTGTACTGTATTCAGCTCTGTCCTGTACAAAAGATCCCAATTTTCCACTGAGGCCCATTTTGGTGCAGCGTAGGGCGCAGCCCAAGCACCCCTGAGTGTCCCTCAATCACATAGACAGGAAGTCTTCCCGTCCCCACGGCGATTCCCATGAATTCCCATGATTCCTTTGGGCCGTTGGTTAGTAACTCGTTTAACAAAGGTCCACCATGCTTCGCTGAGACACACAGTCATAAAAGGATGAGAGGGCGCAAAGACAAAAAATCATATTTCATTCACAGGCACAATATGACCCAGATAACAGTGGGTTGCCCTTTTAGTCTGGGAGAAATTGGCTTTATGATCAAACTTTACAAAAAGCTAAATGAAAACAAAACCAAAAAGGGGGTGCTTCAAAGGCTAATCCGTTACAAGTGAGATTAGAGCCTCCTTCTTTACAGAACAGAATAAAATCTATCTCTTCTTTTTTCTTCCCCCTCTTTTATGTCCAGCCATAAAGAGGGGGTTTTATGTACACTCGAATGGCTGGAGCTCACAGAACATGCATGCGAATGAGAGTGAACCACAGGGGACCGATAGATCTTTACAGGCATATACTGGCATGGCTGGAGAGAGAGAGAGAGAGAGAGAGAGAGAAGCAGAGGCAGTCTGGAGTACTAATCACAGAATCACAGACACTGTACTCAGGGAGCCATGCATGAGAGTCATCAAAAACGGAACCCATCTGAAAATACCATTACAGGCCTGGCTCTGGGCTCTTGGCTCTTGACTGTGAGCGGGGCTACTGGGCTTACCACTCCAGAGGTCCAAGTCGTGTTCTGAAGAGGAGACTTCACTTTAGTGCTGGATGTAAATATAAAAACGTGGCCGGTGGCTCAAAAACGCTTGGTCAAAGCAGGCCCAGGTAAAAGCAAGAGAGAGACACAAGCTTTCTGATTTCAGAACTCAGAGTCTTCTAAAAGCAGCCCATCCCATATTTAAAGATCAGGGGGGCCAACGGCTGATTAACCTACAAGATGGAGGGATGCCGTGATGGAGGGAGGGAGGGAGAGATGAAGGGAAGGAAGGAGAGGTGCTGTAGGGAAGCAGGAGTCAGGAGTTAAATATTAATCTGTGGTGATTCATCTGCCCCGGAGCCTCCAGGCCTTCTGTACCGAGCCAGCTGTTGGACCTGGCATTACCCCTGGATGTGGCCGCCAGTGGCTGGGCTGCTGCCCAGAGTGCCCAGGCATAAGCTGCCCTGGCTGGGGGAAGACGCACTAGAGTCCAGGGCAGGGGTGTGAGAGCTGGAGCAGATGACACGGAAGACACAGGCACACATTACGGCAGCAGCCGTGAACTGGAGCCACCAGACTGTGTCACACGTAGGGGGCAATGAGGTGCGATGTTTTCAAATGGGGGGGGGGGGGTTATACAGCAGGGGAGGCTGGTGGAGGTAGACATTGGAGGACAGGCTCATTGTAATCCATGAAACGGAATAAGGAATGGTATCAAACGCATGTGTTTGATACCATTCCTTATTCCATTTCATGGATTACAATGAGCCCATCCTCCGATGTCTACCTCCACCAGCCTATCCTGATATACAGTATCAGCATCTAACAATGTTTATGGCAAATCTCTTTTCAACATCACATCATCACAGCATCACATCTGCCTATGCTGATATGTTCATATATGTAAGAGATCGTTCACCCTATCTATCTATCTCTAGATTCTTATCATGCAAATGTTTCAAAGGTTTTAGGAAGTTAAAGCCTGTTGGTCCACCACAACCAAGTGAAGAGATGCCAGAATACGAGTGCATCATATTGTATCTCAATTCTTCCAGTTCAGCAGTACATCTCTCCCATGCGTCCTCCATTTGCAGGATGTTTGGCTGCCATCTTGCTCAGTCATATGATCTGGCGTATCAGTGACAGGGGGAGCAGCCAGACGGTGTGCCCACAGCTGCTCCTCTGGCCTGGGCTCAAAATCTAATCTACCCTGGGAGATTCCTCCACACTGAGGGAGCCAGCCTGGCCACGGAGAAAGAGAGAGTGAGAGAGAGAGAGAGAGAGAGAGAAAGAGAGAGAGAGAGAGAGAAAGAGAGAGAGAGAGAGAGAGAGAGAGAGGGGGAATTGTGCATGAAGAGAGGCAAGTGAGAGAGAAAAGGGTTAAGATGGAGAGAGAGAAAACTCTCATACTATTTGCCTTCAGTCAGAATACACCAGGTTAGGCTCAGATCAAACAGAAATGTTTTTATGTATTTTGGTGAGAACAGCAGGTAGAGGAAAACAATGGTTTCCCAGGCATCCACTGTGTCTAAGTTGTAGCTTCTGATAGTCTTAATGCTCACATCAAAACATACAAAGAAGGTGGTAATGTTAGCATGTCTCTGCTCCCTAACTCTCTCTCTGCTGCTCCCATTCCTACCCTCCCTTCCTCTTCTCTCTCTCTCTTTCTGCTGCTCCCATTCCTACCCTCCCTTCCTCTTCTCTCTCTCTCTCTCTCTGCTGCTCCCATTCCTACCCTCCCTTCCTCTTCTCTCTCTCTCTCTCTGCCACCTCACTGTGACACTCTGCCTGGAACTGCACAGCCTGCATGCCGTTACCTTTAACAGGGTGGGGTGAGAGAGGAGGGGAAGGCGTAATACAGGGTCTTACATTATCTTTAGGGAAAAAAGGGATATGAATTATAGAGTGGATCACTTTCGTCTGGGGCCGGAGAGAGAGTGCTGGCCTCGCCCCTGTTCCTCCATGCTCCATCTGCGTGGGGGGAAGCCACCGGGGAGAGCGATTTATGGCCAATTGAAGCTGCAGCAACATCTCTCGGAAGGCAACGAGTGGATCCATAGCAACGATCCTTGCGGGGCATATTAATCCCCTGCTTTATGTAGTGCTAAGTGTACAATAGTAATCAGGATTGGAGCAGGCCCCACTGATCATTAAGGGAAAAGGCTATATAAAGAATTCATAATGGGATTAGCCCACGGCGGGCAGAGAGAGAGAGGGAGAGAGAGAAAGGGAGGAGGGGGATAGAGGAAGAGATGGGGAAGGAGGAGGGGGAGTGGAGCGATTTGGAGCGAAATTAAATCGCCAATCAAATTGCACAGAGGAATTTTAATTTACAGGTTAATAACGTTGTATTGTGTGACTAATCACGACCAACATTTTCTATGTACCAAAAAGAGAAAATCTACGAAAGCTTTGACCAGCCTTCAATGGAAATTCTGCATGCTTTAATTTCATATGGAAATCCACATATTTCTTTTGTAAGAAAATTATGATGTCTGATATCTGAAGCATATGAAGCTGTCCGTCTCCTGGAATGTGTTGTTTTAATCAAGATGAGCATCAAGAAGGAATTTAAATCCCATTGCCATTACGGTACATATATCTCGCTTGGGAGGTGGGCAAAGTACTGAAGGAGTGAACTACGGAGGGAGCTGGTCGATCTCTACTAAGGAACTCACTATCTCCAGTCTGGATGACATTTACAATGCATGAGGTCTTCTTCATTTCAATACACACTCTGCAAGTAGTCAGAATAACTCAAAACCCTAATATGCACTATGGCAAAGTACAGTTAAATCAACCCTTCAGACAGCCTCTTTCCTAACACAATCAATTCAGAACTCCACACTGACACTCAAGAAAGACGAACTTGTACCGAGAGAGAAACACAAGAGACCAAGAGTCCAAAAACACTAGCTATACCCTTCAGCGGGCCTGCGATAACTTTAAGCGAAGCATTTCCTAATCTAATGATATTGTGGGCCCTGCTTGGCTTGGTCGGGGTGGAGCTCCTCCATCACTGTGCCAGACCAGAGGGAGGACTTCATTAGAGCCACAGCTCGTTAGGTTGAGTGGTCTTAATGAAGCAGCGTGGTGATCAGACAGAAATCATGCTGCTGAGGCCCTGCATCATTACACTAGCCTTTAATTACACTGATATATGGGCCAGGCCTGTTACTGTGGTATCTAGCAGGCCTACCGACCGATTGAACACCCCCCACCCCCCACCCCATCCCCACCCACATCCCCCAACCCACCCTTTTGACTGTACTCTATTCTCAACCTGATCACACTTCAGACTCACGGCACGGAAGGTGAGGGGAATGAGTGGATAGAATTATGAGAGAACTGAGAAGAAGAGGAGGAGAGAACGAAATATGGGGGATAAAAAAGTGGGAAAACGCACACAGTTGGAGATGCACATTAATGAAGAAGGACTTTTTTAGATGTGTTTGATATTTTATTTTCGTGTGATGTTAATAATCACCACAGGTGTGTCGTAAAACCTGGGTTGGGCACCAGTGTATGTGTGTGTGTGTGTGTGTGTGTGTGTGTGTGTGTGTGTGTGTGTGTGTGTGTGTGTGTGTGTGTGTGTGTGTGTGTGTGTGAGTGTTTGTTTGAACACATTGAACACATGAAATCCGGCTCATGCCCCACTGTCTTTATTCAATAAATATCTATATATATATATATGAGTGGGACTGCCCCACAAAAAAACACCTACGAATAGCATGAAATTATATATCATCATATACTACAGTAAATACATCTACCTCTGGAATCTACAGCCCAAAAAATTGTGAACCAGATTAGACATTGTATATACAGTTTCTTGCCTGAAACATATTCCTGTTTTTATCTGTTTGACTCAGGGTTATGAGGCTCTATCGTGCCATGCTTCAACACCTCTTATATTATTTAAAATGAACAGAAATGGTGTTATATAATAGAAAGGCAGAAGTTCTTATGAAAATTGAAAAGCTCGGCACCAGACATCTCCACTACTGTGTTAATTGGTTTTGCTTTGAAAGGCCATCATTTTCTTTCAGGCCCATTAACTATAATACTTGGGAGCCCAGGATTAGTTCTCACTGAGTAAGATTGCTGTGTTGTCGTTAAATTCAATTTAACGGGGCGTCCTCCTTGGCTAATTACTGTAAATCTCTCTTTCAGTGCTGCTCCGTGTTAGTTCGGTCATACCATTCCACTTTTTATTCTGTTGGTCTATTGGCCTCTGCAGAACCAGTGTTGTCCTTGAGTATTTTGCTATTTTTGTTTTGTTGTGTCTTGATATTTTGTAAATCTTTTCTGAACACCTTTTGATCTTTTGACTTTGACCAGCGGCTAGCAGCACTTAAAGACCATCGGGATCAATTGAAAACATGGGAGATATATCTTATAAAATGTTTAAATCAAAATAGTGAACCATTCCTTTAAAGCTGCAGTAGGTACGATTGTTTCATTATAGTTTGGTGAAATTGTCACGTCGTCAGCTATCAGTATGTAAAATGTTCTGAGAGAGGATCCAGTTTCTATGACTGCTCCTCACTCTACAACTGCTCTCTCAAAAATGTCTCCCATCCATTCCAGCCAATCAGCTCTATGCAAGGAGGTGTCCCTACTTGGGATGTACCCAAATAAAGTGCACTATTTAATGACATATTATTTGTATATTATTTTACTTTTTTAAGTGTATTATTTTACTTATTTTTAATTCAAAATATCTTAGGAGTTTTGTCTGCAGGCAGAACGCATTGGAAAGCTAGAAAGAGAGTGTTTTTTGTTTGTTTCTCCCTCAGCTACTGAGCACGAGGGGAGGGTCTGGGCCACTCGCTCACACACACACACACACACACACACACACACACACACACACACACACACACACACACACACACACACACACAAAGCAGGCAGTGCAGCGAGGGAGAAGCAGGGTTTGTTGGTAACGTGCCTGAAGTTTGAAGTTTGCCTGAAGTTTCCATTAACTTTACATTTTGGATAATGATGTTCATAAAGTCACTGAACAAGGCCTGTTTTTTTTTGCCAAGATAGCACTAGTCACGTTGAAAATTGACAGCTTTCCAGCTAATTTAGCCCTACTGCTAGCGAAGTCTGCTTTCTCCAGACCAAAAACATGTTCCCAATGACCTCTGTTCTGAATGATGCCTGGGTGAGTTTGTTATACTACTGATCTTGACTACATTTGCATATACTGTACTCATATACTATACTCTG
>NC_139653.1:40389310-40469651 GCF_951799395.1 Argentina silus
AAAATGGTGTGAGGGGAAGGGGGGGGGGAGCCTCATACGGCTACTTAACATCCATAACATATGGTCTGTGGCCAGCATTGTCTATTCGCTGAAAACCATTTCTTTCCATTTCATTCAACACAGGTTAGAATACCTGATCCCAAATCAGTACATTAAGTCAACAACCAGAGCGAGCATACTCCAAAGATGGCCTCTCTCTTCTCGTCTTGGAGCAAACTCATTTCTAAAGTTCAAATGTCCCCATCCTACTAGAGACTAGACACCCTGGTCTGTAAAATGTAGAGACAACTACTCTGCAAGAGGACTTACCCTGTTTGTAAACTATCTTCTTCCACGCCATTTAAGACATTAAGAACGCGTGGAAATGGCAATATTCTAAGCCCTGGGTGAATAGAAATAGCATTAGCAACTGGGAGGCCATTGCCTTCCCCTCGTTCTAGATTCTCGGGGTGTCGATGGCTACGCTAACTACTATCAGCCAGGCTTATTTATACCCATTTTCCACAGATTTAATGCTATTTAGGCCAATATTGAGTCAACCGCTTCGGAACAACTGAATAAGAGATGGAATATAGGCACCAATGTCACCAGGGAAAATCCATGGTCCGTCTTATGTGTTTCCCAGTATTTGAAACGTACTGTAGGGTTGGTGACTTTTAGAAATCAAATTGATTCTCTACGCTTTGTGGGATGTTTTTATCATATATTCTTCATGCAACCTAATGACATTGGAGAGGGGGGAGAGGGGGATACTGTGTGTGGAGGGATGGAGGGATGGAGGGAGACAGATGGAGACAGAATTAGGGGTGGAAGGAGTGATATTTCCAGCAATCACAACCTCTGCCGATGCCTTACACTGAAATTCACACAAAATTCTTCAGCATAAAACCATCCATCCACACAACAGAGCAGACAAAGAGAGAGAGCCAGAAATAGAGATACAGAGAGAGAGACAAAACAGCAAGACAGAGGAGGAGAGGGAGAGAGAGAGAGAGAGAGAGAGAGAGAGAGAGAGAGAGAGAGAGAGAGATGGAGAGAGAGACAAAGCACAGACTCACCCAAACCAAGTCATAACCCTAAGAAAATAGAACTGTGTACCATCCAATTATCTGTCAGGGTTGAATAATAGCCCCAATAATATATTCACATTACTGCCACGGATCAATTTTTAATCAAGCTGAAAAATATGGAGGAAGTGAAGCTAAAATGACCCACCAGGAACTCCCATAATGCCACAGCAGGAGCGGACCTAATTCTCCACCAATCAAATTACTGCCTCCCCTTGTGAGTGATAATGGTGCGGGGCGGACTAATGGCTGGAGCCAGGCTGCCATGTTACAGGGCCAAAGGTCAGGGAGCTGTGACCTCATCCAGGCATTAAGCCCTAATGATAAAGTGATTAGCTGTTACACACACAAACACACACCCACACACAAATGTATATAGACATACAAATGTAAGACACAGATGCTTGTTTACATGGAGAGATGCATGGAGAGACACAAAGACACATGAGCAGACACACTAACACACACACACACACACACACACACACACACACAAACATTACTCCCTTACACTCTACACACATTTTCTCACTCACACACACACACACAGGGACACACACAACCACACATACATAAAATATGCTCTGTTTTCTAGTAAATCCTGCCCTGAAGACTCAACCTCTGTTTGTCTGGGATGGTTCATGTACCTTTAATAGTGCAGGGGCAATCTGCAATGAAACTTTTCTATTTGTAATAAACTGGGATCCTCATAAGAGCCATCCTTAAGAGAGTGGACGGCCCCCACCTCACTATGTTGAAAAACAACGTTCGTAAAACAAATGAGTGGGGAGGTAATTGCCGACAACAAAAATTACATTTCCAATAAAGGCCCTCTCTCTCTCTAGGGGTCCCCAAGGCCCCAGCTCTCTCAACCATTTGACAACCTTCATATAACCTCGCTAACTTCCTCCCATCACAATTCCCATTGAAAACCACCTTAGAGGATTTTAAGACACAAACAAACACATCTAATGGAAATGGAGCGAGTGTTTGGGTTTGGAGGAGTTAAGGCGATTAAAATGAACGAGAGGGAGTGAGAAGGAGTATCATCGATGGACGGTGGTGTGTGTGTGCATGCTTGTGTGTGTGTGTGTATGTGTGTGTGCATGTGTGTGTGCGCGTGCTTGTGTGTGTGTGTGTGTATGTGTGTGTGCATGTGTGTGTGCGCGTGCTTGTGTGTGTGTGTGTGTGTGTGTGCGCGTGCATGTGTGTGTGCGCGTGCTTGTGTGTGTGTGTGTGTGTGTGCGCGTGCTTGTGTGTGTGTGTGTGTGTGTGTGTGTGTGTGCGTGTGTGTGCGTGTGTGCATGTGTGTGTGCACGTGCTTGTGTGTGTGTGTGTGTGTGTGTGTGTGTGTGTGTGTGCGTGTGTGTGTATGTGTGTGTGTGTATGTGCATTCGTGCATTCCATGGAGTACAGCCCCAGTCATCTAGTCCCCACAGTAAAACAGATAAGATCAAAGAGGTTATCTGATGGTGAACCTGACATTAGGCTGAGTCAGAGGTCTGTCCTTATCAGACCTTGCAAACAGTGCTCGAATGACCTGCCTCACAGAGTGGAAGTTGATTAGTAGCTTTCGGCAAAATGGCCCTGCAAGGCCACAGTTCATTCCATTATGTAAAAGGCGGAATAGGTGAACAATTCCACAAACCACTAATACAGGGCCAGATATGTTTTCATCCTCCCAAGGTTTAAGGTTAGGACTGGAGCTAGTATAATCTAATCCTAGATCTGTGGCTTAGGGCAACTTCTCCCTCAAGTGGCAAAACCAGGGTGGTAAGAGCTGTTAATGAGAGGCCAGGTCAGCCTGGACTGGTTATTATTCCTAATGAGTTGGCCAGACAAATGTACTCCATTCACTGACTAGAAAGAGGTGTTTAGTTGTGGAGAAAGTGGTAATTTAGTGACAGTGGAGGGGGGAGAGATTGTGGATAAAGAGACTGTGTGTGTGTGTGTGTGTGTGTGTGTGTGTGTGTGTGTGTGTGTGTGTGTGTGTGTGTGTGTGTGTGTGTGTGTGTGTGTGTGTGTGTGTGTGTGTGTTTACCTCTGTTCCCTCTCTCAATTGTGTGATATGGTTTAAGGCATTCCTGTCAGTGTGTCCTATGTGGCTTCCCAGGCACTTTGATACTGAGAAAGATTTGATGCACCGTTCCACAGAGAGACAGAGAGAGGATATCCCTGAGATATTTAACTGACTAATTCGTTCAATCTTTTTTTCCTTCCTCTCTTCTTCGCCTCAGTAGTCTCACCATGGCGGAAGGACCCAGCATATGCCATATGCTAAAACAAATATGCCCCCTTCTGCTGCTTCTCATCAAAAGAGTGTGTGTGTGTGTGTGTGTGTGTGTGTGTGTGTGTGTGTGTGTGTGTGTGTGTGTGTGTGTGTGTGTGTGTGTGTGTGTGTGTGTGTGTGTGTGTGTGAGTGTGTGTGTGTGTGTGTGTGTGCTGCAAAGCCAGGGCATCCCACTTACTAGATACTCAGTAGAAGGCCCTGACATGTTTCACCCACCACACAGGAAATGAAGATGTTTTGTTGGAACCATTTTGGCAAAGTACCTCCAACACCGGAGAGTGGCAAAGGGTTGTTGACACACACTGTTACATATTGTCAAATACGTTTTTTTTCCTTTCCTGGTCTTGTGAATGGGAGTAGAGATGAGTTGATTATTTGAAATCAACAAATCGAGCAGAGCTCAAGTAATTGAAAGGAACCTTGACCTAGGTCTGGTATCATTGTGCAACTCTAGTAGGCAGTGTTCAATAAAGAATGTGTGCGGTGCTGCACACACTAATTACTGCAAATGGGGCGGTACCCATGTTGCCGCGTGTGTGTGTGTGTGTGTGTGTGTGTGTGTGTGTGTGTGTGTGTGTCTACCCCCCCCTTCTCTGATGTGTTTTCCATGTTAACACTTCTCTCTGCCTCAGGTACATGGCCCTGCTACCCGCCCAACACAGCCCCACCAAGCCCATTTAAGATGTTTTTATGGGACGACATCATTTTTATTTTCTATTAAATTTTCATACTTTTGTGTTTTTCCCCCGTTTTTCTCATGCATTTTTCTGCCATACTTTTCCATCTTTCCTCTGGTACAGTAGTGGACTGTAGACTGTGAGTTGTATTGCAGCGTGACCCTGTTGTCAGTTCAGGTGTGAGTAATGAGTGTGTCTTCAGCTTCCTTCTGGGTTTCGCTTTTCAAGCAACAGCAGAAAAGCACAGTTGTGGAGAACGTCACACAAACTCTGTTATTTTTGATGGTGGATCACTTAGGTGGACCTAAGTCTTGATTTAAGACATGGAATCTATGTACAGTGCCTTTGGAAAGTATTCAGACCCCTTCACTTTTTCCACATTTTGTTATGTTATAGACTCAATTTAAAATGAATTAAATTAAAAGCATTTGCCATTAATCCACACACAATCACCCCAGACTTTTTGAAATTTCAGTAAATGTATTAAAATTGAAATACAAAAATACCTCATTTACACAACTATTCAGACCCTTTGTTATGACACTCTTAAAATTAGCTAAAATGCAAAAATGTCATCAACAGATCAGTCAATAAGTTGAATTGAGTCCATCTTAATGCAAGGAGAATAGTTCATGTCATTTTGAAATTAATATCTTTTTTTTATCTTGTTTTTATAGGGTCTCTGATTTGCATAGGAATCAATTACAAACTGTGTATTCTAGGATGGCACTACCAACTCAGCAAATTTCATAATTTTGTCTTGATCCTGACAAACTACCCAGTCCCTTCCTGTGACAAACATACCCATAACTTGATGCAGCTACCACTATTCTTCACAAGAGAGATGGGGCAGAAACTGCATTGCATGTGCTGAATTTGCACCAAATTTAATGCTTTGTAGTAAAACCACATAAACACATTTCCAGCCACTGTCTTTGCTGTATCACTTGAATTCATTGTTGCAAACATAATTATGGATTTGAGATAGATTATTTTCCATCAAGGGATTCTTTTTGGCCACTTGGTTATAGACCAATTTTGTAGAGTGACTGAGATGATGTTGTCCCATTGATTGTGCTTTTTCCTCTCCAACATTCAACTTTGTAGATTTTTGTAAGTCTCCCCATGCCTCAGGGTCGCATTCCTGAGCAGTTTTTTTCCTCTCCATTTGCTCAGTTTGTAAGGTGGACTTGATTTAAGACATGGAATCTATGTACGTATAGTCACTGAGAAGTAGTTTGTTTACTGTTGTGTGGAACCAGCAACATAGCTGTACATTGTTCAACACCAAATTGGGAAGGGTTAACTATACCCCATGGGTATTTTATATTGTGTCACAGTTGTGCAACGGTCAAAAACCAACCAAACTGATGTTGTACAACAGTTGTGAAAGTATTGTTTTTAAATGTTTTTAAATGTCTCTGGAGCTTTTGCAATGTTGGTTAGTCACATGTTGGTTGTAATTAACAGTTTATAGTAATAATAATAATAATAATAATAATAATAATAATAATAATAATAAAAAACAACTTTATTTATATAGCACTTTTTTAAAACAATGTTAATGTTTAGTCTATAAAAAATTGTTTTAAGAAGAGATTTAAAAGAGAATACTGAGCTTGCTAGCCTAATATCCTCAACAGGTCGTTCCAGAGTCTAGTGGCCCTAATGGCAAAGGCACTTTTTGTCTTCAGTCTATACTCCAGAACGGCCAGAAGGGCCCTGCCTGAGGATCTTAGGCTGCACTCAGGCTGATAGGGGATTAGAAGGTCAGAAATATAGTTTGGTGCCAGACCCAGCCGAGCCTTAAAAATTATCAGTAAAATCTTAAAATCAATTCTAAAACTAACAAGTACCAGTTAGTTTTAGAACCAGACGCTAAAATGTGGGCGATGTGGTCTCTTATCCTAGTTCTGGTTAAAAGCCTAGCTGCTGCATTTTGGACTATCTGTAACCGTGTAACAGACTTTTTACTGATGGAAGAATAGAGGTTGCAATAATCTCAAATTAAAAGGAAATATTGTGTTTATGGATAATCTGGCCAAGTGGAAGCATGTATAATGAGAATAAAATTGGGCCTAAAATTGAGCCTTGTGGCACACCAAAGTTCACTTTGACACACTTTCCTCAACCAACAGAGAACTGTCTGCCTGAGAGGGATGATGAGAACCATTTTAAGGCAGTGTCTGTAATCCCTACACAATATTTAAGGCAGTTTATTCAAATGGTATCATTGATTGTATCAAAGGCTGCACTAAGATCAAGGAGAATTAAAATGGAACACTGACCTGAATCAGCTGCTAAAAGTAGGTCTTTGTGACATTACATACTTTAAGTGCTATGACAGGGGCAAAAACCAGATTGGAACTTTTCAAATAAAACATTTCTAGCCAGATAGCTAGTCAGTTGATTATAGACAACCTTCTCTAAAACATTGGATAAAAATGGGAGTTTAGACCTGGCTTTTAAAGAAGCGTTGGACAAGAGCATGCTTAAAGTAAGGTGGTACTGAGCCAGTGGCCAGGGAGATATTAATAATAGCCAAAATGCTGGGGCAGACTGTTTCCATTACTTCCTTTACTTCCTTTCCTTTAGTAGTCTAGTAGGGATAATATCTAGGGGACAAGAAGAGGATTTTATGTGTTATATAATCTTGATAAGGGTTTTATCTGATACAGGAACAATGAATCCAGGTTTGCCTCTAATTGGTAAATAACAGTCATGTCATGTATGGGAGGGGTGATCTGGTCTCTGATATATATATATATTTATTTTTTTTAATAAAGAATTGCAAGAAGTTTTCACATTCTTCGGGAGAATGGTTGGTAACCTTGTTTGATGGGGCATTTACAATTCTGTCGATAGTACTAAACAGTATTCGAGGATTATGAGAGTTCTCTTGAGATCAGATTACAGACATACTTTTCTCTCGCTTTCAATTCCTTCATCAGATCCTTTAAACTAATGTGAAAAACGAGTCTACAGGCCTTCCATTTTCTTTCGGCCTTTCTACACTCCCTTTTTATGGTGCTGGTGCTGGTGCTTTCATTTAGCCAAGGAGAGGCTCTTTCCAACCCTTGTCCCCATTGCTGCATGATTGCACATGTTTTCTTAACATTGGCAGTTGACGGTCAGCATCAGACCATCTCAAAGTAAAAAATAATAGTTTTAAAAATTGCCTATTTACATAAATACAACATTAAAAGTCTGAACTTCCTAACCAAATGGATACTTAGGCACAACAACAAAAAAGTTTGATCTGTTACCCGTTATTTCACTTATCTGAACAATTGTGTCATTGATATGATGGCATCTTTTAGAATCAGCATAACATTTAGCATTTTACAATCAGGATAATATTAAGCATTTTACAATCAGGACAACATTTAGCATTTTACAATCAGGATAACATTTAGCATTTTACAATCAGGATTACATTTTACATTTAAATTCATTGCACTCACTTTTTGATGTGTCCTCACTTGGGATTCAAATGTATAACCTACATGTGTTTGATACTATTCCTCATTCCATTCCATGCATCACAATGAGCCTTGTCTTCCGATTTCTACCTTCACTAGCCTCCACTGCTACATCAGGGTCTGTTGAAAGTTACTGAATGGTGACTCCACAAAGTATATCTATTCTAATGTTGGACTATGGGTTGTTATATGATGATCTGTGGGCAATGGGTTATTGTACAGTGTTGTTAATGGGCTGTGGGTGGTCATATAGTAACTTTAATGGTGAACAGTGGTTTGTAGTAATGTAATAGGTGGTGGACTCTAGGTTGTTGTTGGCCAGGGTAGTTTTTAATGGTTGAGTAGGGGTGGTTGTGTAGTCGTGACTGGTGCAGTAGTGGACTGTGGACTGTGAGTTGTGTTGCGGTGTGACCCTGTTGTCAGTTCAGGTGTGAGTAATGAGTGTGTCTGCAGCTCCAGGGTATGTCAGAGGAGTGGGCAGGACCAACGTCCCCTGGGCCAGACCTACACGGCCCTCACCCCACTGCAAGCTATGGGGCAGTGTGCGTGTGTGTGCATGCGTGTCTACCTCTTTGTGTCCAATCTACCTTTGTCAATCAAACATTGCTCATGATTAGAGAATACAGAAATTCAATCAGTCACTTATAATAGACTAGTTGTTATTCTCAAAAGGCCACAGATATTGTATCTCCGCATCAGAACCATTTGTTTCTGATCAGACACACACATGCCACTAAGCAAAGGCTTTAATCCAAAGGGACTACATTGTTACATATATTGTTTTTACATCTGGTCCCAGTGGGAATCAAATTCATAGCACCATACTTAACCAACTGAGCCACGCAGGACTCTCCCAGACATTGTAGACTACTCAAGACATTCAAGACATTGGACAGCTTGACCTGTTCTAGCCATTCCATTGCTCTTTGTCTCTCATCGCACTCCTATCTCTATTTGAATAGCTCCACTGATGAAGAGAACTGCAAAGCTTTGAACATCAGTCATCTGCACTCATTTCAGCTCCTTACGCCACCCAGGCAAAGCGATGCCATATCGCATCTGACATCCCAAAGCTTGAGGAATTGATCCAGTGGAAAGCGATTGATCTCTCTGGGATTTGAACATGGGCTGAAAAGAAAGGGTTTGGGAAAGCTCTCTCTGGTTTCTCTCAGTTCTTTTGTTTGGGAATCGATGCCCTCACACCAGAGGAAGATTACCAGAGTCAGGTCATGTGAGGAGCCCAGCGTGAGTTGTGTGTGTGTGATAGAGAGAAAAGATGTGTAGAATTGAAGAATAGAACTCTGTGTGTGTGTGTGTGTGTGTGTGTGTGTGTGTGTGTGTGTGTGTGTGTGTGTGTGTGTGTGTGTGTGTGTGTGTGTGTGTGTGACCCTGTCTGAAAGAGACATAAGTTCCTGAGGCAGTTGCTGATTGGTGTGGCCGCAAGGTGAGTCTATTAGCAGATACAGACACACATACTTTGCCCTCCAAGCCAAATAAAGCCATCACTCTGCCCCCACAGCCACACAGCCAAACAAGCACTTGGCATGCTGGCTGCAAGAAAAGGTCTATATTTTGATAATATAACACACACATATTGTACACTCAACCACACAAAACACCCACACCCACACCCACACTCACACGCAGTGAGTACGCTCTGTTTTTCAGGCATACAACAAACTTCTTGCATATACACACATAGTAGATTTATTGTTACTGTTTGTTTAAACTTGTGATGTTGTATATGTTGTGTTGTTGCCTGTTTTTCTTTAGTCTATAGTGTAAATAGTATTGTGTCTTTTGTTTAAGTTTTATCTTTTTGTTGTAAAGTGTGTTGTGAAATTGATGTGAAATGCACGTAACAACTTGCCTTGCAACCAGCAGATCACTGGTTCGAACAGCGTTATGAACAACAATATTTCGAATTGTTGTTGCTAATGCTAATGTTTGCGAATGCCTTTCCCTGACAACTTAACCTTAACCCTTCGAAGTTAATGCCTAATACTGCCTAACCGCCACACAATTTGCGTAATTTTAGCTGTTGACATAGCGTCCAAAAATATCTTATATGCGACAAACAGAACACGCAATTGGGAACGCGTACTGTCGTGTACAGTCACACAATTTAATTAGGAGACTATGTTGGAAAAGTAAGAACGCAAAGCTTTTTCAAGGATTACTGAGTTTCAAATAGGCATTTCTACCAAGGCTCATTCACAACAGAAAATCCTCAACCAGAAAATTGCTTTCGGAAAAGTTATACATTAAGGCAATTTCAAGGCCATATCGGGTAAGTGAGTTATCGATACAATGTAATATTCATGTATCAGGCTACAGCTCTATTTTGAGGACATTCAAAAAATAAATAATAATGTAGCCGTGAACATCCTGTTTATAAGGTGAACCTGGCCAAGTGGGCAGCTTCAGATAAAACACAAGACAGTCATACATTACAGTTAACCAATTAAAACAGAGAATCAGAGAGCAAGAGAGATGCTAGTAGTAAAGTGTGTGAGGAGAAGAACTGTGAGCTGAAGGCTTTGGCAGGGGCCCAGTCGGACACACAGGACCAGGGCTAAAGGGGCAGGCCAAGTGTTGCAATGTCTCCCTGAAACCACCAAGGCCACAGGGAAATTAATAAATTAACACGCCCTCCAACCATGTAGCCTCTTCCTGTTCCTGGTCTCTGACTTTGGCAGGCTATGAAAATGCACACCCCACCGGCACTGTGTGAGGACGTTATAGCCAGACAAACAGGGGCCTGTCTGTCTGTTTATGTGTGTGTGTGTGTGTGTGTGTGTGTGTGTGTGTGTGTGTGTGTGTGTGTGTGTGTGTAAGAGAAAGAGAGAGAGAGAGAGAGTGTGTGTGTATGCTGTATGGGTCTAGAGTATGTGTATGTCTAGATGTCTGTACTTTATATACTGTATATGCCTGTCTTTGTTTGTTTATCAATTTGTCATCCATGCAAGACTATACAAACAGAGCATCCAGGAGTCTAAGTGGACACTAGCATCACAAACAAACAGCACACTCCCACACCCACACCATCCCTGACCTGGGTGAGAAATCACACACACGCCACCTTACAGGCATACGGCAATGCTGTGTCAAAACCCAAACAAACAAGAGACGACTAGAGCCATGGCTACGACTACGGTACCTCGTCTCTTTATCTCTGACTCAGAGAAAATATTTTCAATTATTCAACTTGGGAATGAGGAGGCATGGCAGCCTGACAGAGCGAAGACCTTTTAAAAAGGGATGTGTTGTGACAACACTAAACGCCCCACACCGCCACCGATGAAATATACATATTTTGTGTTGCTTTGAGGGGATTAATTTGTCATTATGGAGACTGTGTGTAAGATCTTGCTCTGAGTTCCCTGTCCATTTAACAGGGAAGTGAGAGTGAAGATGGGAGGAGAGGAGATATCTGGAGAGATGCAGGTGATGAAGTCCCAAAGTGCTCTGAGCTCTTGAGTGTGGGATACGTGGCAGGCAGCAAGCGTCTTGGGAAATGTTTGTCGTGTGGCAGTCGCTATTGACTGCATATCCACAGATTCTCACAAACACGTACCATGCATACAATCTCTCGCACACATCTCACCACCCCTGCTTATTGCTCTATTCCCCACAAGTATACACACACACACACACACACACACACACACACACACACTGCTTATTGCTCTCTGTCAGACAGAAAATTACATTGTAACCTTGACCCCCCCTGCAATTCGTAAATCAACAACGTTGGCACCGGTGGCACTTCATCCTGACGTGTCATCAGCACAGGCCAAGCACTCAGTATTACAGCCCAGATGAATTACACAGTAGGTATTATTATGACCTCACAATCAGTACATGGTGGTCCATACACCATAGCATAGACTGGTAAGATGCACTCACTGAGCACTTTATTAGGAACACTATACTAATACTGGGTAGGGCCTCCCTTTGCTCTCAAAACAGCCTCAATTCTTCGTGGCATTGATTCCACAAAATGTTGGAAACATTCCTTTCTGGTCCATGTTGACATGATTGCATCATGCAATTCCTGCAGATTGTTCAGGTGCACTTTCAAGCTGTGAATCTTCCGTTCTACCACATCCCAAAGGTGTTCTATTGGATTCAGATCCGGTGACTAGAAAGGCCACTAAAGAACACTGAACTCATTTACATGTTCATGAAACCAGTTTGACACGACTTTTGCTTTGTGACATGGTGCATTATCATGCTGGAAGTAGCCATTAGAAGATGGGTAAATTGTGGCCATGAAGGGATGCACATGGTCTGCAACAATACTCAAATAGGCTGTGGCATTCAAGCGATGATTGATTGGTATTAATGGGCCCAAAGTGTGCCAAGAAAACATTCCCCACACCATTACACCACCTCCACCATGAGAAGGTGTACAGGTGTTCCTAATAAAGTGTTCAGTGAGTGGAAACCACCAGCACACATTCATTAGAGATACTGTGGTGCTAAGTGTACCACTTTAGGCAAGTGTCAACCTACTGAACCATCCCTTTAAAACAGAGATAGGAGTTGCAACAGTTTATTATCTGGTATTTACTGGGAAACTAAATGGGGAAGGAGTAATTACATAATATTCTACTTCTAGGTTAACTAAAGTAACAAATACCAGAAAGTGCCAGTTGTTACCAAAAAGCTACCAATTTTGTTGAGAAGTTACCAATTGTGTAGAATACTTTCGAATAATTACTAGGAAGTACCCACTGTAAGATATCAATGGTAACATCGCAGACTATAAAGTGGTAACTTATTGAACACTTTATGTTATGAAATTCTTTTTCAAAAAGGTTTTATAGACACAAGGTACATGTTATGGTTCTGAGGCACTGTGTTAATGTTTATGCAGTTTCAAAGATTTAATTAAGCTGCAGGAAAAAAATAAAGTATTTTTCTAATATATGATCAATTAAAATATGCCTTTTTTTTATTTTAAAATTGATTTTTTTTTCTTCACCTTGATAACAGTCTATATGGAAAGACAAAGTGGATATGTTTACAGACTTTGGATATGTTTACCTAGCCACTTTTACCAACCATATTTTCTAAACAAAAAACACATTTTAATTTGCCTGATATTAGCATGTTTAAAATGCCCAAATGTGTGTGTGTGTGTGTGTGTGTGTGTGTGTGTGTGTGTGTGTGTGTGTGTGTGTGTGTGTGTGTGTGTGTGTGTGTGTGTGTGGTGGTCATGTCATCTTTTTAAAGTAAACAAAGCCAGACCCAAATTACAAGTGAAATGGAAGCGTGGAATGGAATGTTTGTTTCCATGCAGATCCAAGTATGAGAGAAATGTATCCACAAATCCAATGTTTGATTTATGGCCATTGCAGAATCAGAAACAGTTCATCAGAAACATTCTGAGAAATAAAAATGGCTGTGTTGTCTGGCGTATCATAGCACTGTGTGTTATTCAGTCAGTGTTTTATAACTCTGTGTGTTATGGATGTCTGTTATCTGGTAGGTGTGTGTGTGTGTGTGTGTGTGTGTGTGTGTGTGTGTGTGTGTGTGTGTGTGTGTGTCTGTTTCGATGTTCTCTTCTCCATGCTGCTCTGCTCCCACTGCGCCCCTGGGACCCATCTGACTCTGTGTTATTAATTCATCAGGCTTAACCATGCGGCACTTTATGACTCTGTTTGGGCCGACGAGCAATCACACACCTCTTTCCCCTTACACTCAATCTCTATTTTGTACTTCTCTGTCTCTCCCTACATCTCCATCAGACTCTCTCTTCAATCTACCATTATCACTCTGTTCCAATCTTCCATTCTCTATCTTCTCTATCTCCCCTACTCCATGCGACTCTCATTCTATCTAACCATAGGTCTCTCTCTTACTCTATCTATCTCTGTACATTTCTCTATGTTGCCATTATTTCTTCCCTGGCCACCATTTTAAAGATGGCATGGAAGTGATTCCAAGAGGAGTTATGACAAAACCATGACAAACAACACTGAGTGAAGTAAATAAAGTAAATTGTGGTTACTCTGTAATACCAACTGTGGAACTAGGATCAAAGTGGTGGTGATTTAGTTGTCTGATAGTGTTTGATTCATTATCAAAAGTCATGTTGGCTTGCAAATACATTTCATAGTAGCAGCTTCCAATTATCATTAATCAAGGAAACTAATCTGCTGTTTGAATACAGATGTTGATTGTCAAATATGTACAAAATAAATAAATAATAATAAAATAACAAGTAAACACATTCCAAAGAAAACTCTTCAAAATTGAAGATGGTGTTACTATCCTTCAGTGTTTTTCAAATTGATTGATCTCGATTGACATATCTAAATCTAGTCTAATCAAAGGGACTCAATATATAAAAACTGGAGATTAAAAACAGTGTAGAATGACACACATTTTTTTCTTTAGCTCTTGAAAGATATCAAACTGCATGAAACTCTCACTTTATGACACTACTAAGAACAGTAGCACAACTTCAGAAGAGACGGAAGACCTATGACTCACATCCAGATCATGTAGAACCACTTTGGAAATAAGTCTGTTCATTAATGCCTTCATGTGCTATCCTATGACATCAGATGCATCTTTGACATATGTTTATTTTTTTGTTTATGTTTAAATAAAGTCAACCAATCAATCACTTAGTAAGAGCTGATCTAAGGTCTGTGTTGTCAAGCCTACCAACCCAGGTGGGAGGCAGTGTTCCAGTGGACTTCCTCTGAAGTTAGAGGGAGCTACTGTTGACTCAACCTGCTCACTGCTGAGGCTAGACTGCCCTCCAGTGGTCAGAGGGAGAATAACATGGGAAATAATTGATCCTGGTCTGGTCATGTGGTTAGGGAAAACTCTGTTGAGCTGGTGTGCATCGGTGAGACAAGTGAGTGTCCCTACATGGAACAGTGACCATGTGTTACACTGGGACAAAAAAGACAGCCTTAGAACAACAACCGTATGGGACTATTCAGCATCACTGATATAGTAAACATTCACAGATACAAACACACACACACACACACGCCAGTGGCGTTTCGTCATTTAGGGCCGGTCTCTGGACTGACCCCACCAGCAGTTGGCACTGTTGTGCAAATTAAGCATCAACCGTGTCATATAAATGTATCTTCATATCCTACCGTTAGCAATTTTTTAATCTTTGAAACATTTACGGCTGTGCTTTAGTTTAGTGAGTTGGAAGCTCTGAAATGGGTGAAATTTGCTATTGGCTCAGGGCTACTGTTTTCTATGGTAGTGGGGCCAATCCTGCTCGGCCCCTCTCTGTCAGTGAAACGCTATGAGTGGGGAAAAGGGTTGTGCGCATGCTTAAAGTATGCCTCTTTGTTTAGTCAAAGGTAAACTCAAGGGGCCAAGCTCCACTGGCCCCACGGGCCCTGGTGGTTCAAAAAGGTGCTGCAGCCAGAGAAATGCCTCGAGTTTGTGTAGTGTGCCGCATCTTTACTATTGCTTTCCCATGGGGTCTGCTGCGTGCAAATTGGACTGGCAAAAGTAGTCGAATAGCAAGTGGTCATAGCTAAACAGAAAGCTAACATTCTTAATCTTAAAACATATTCTGCTAATAGGCTATGTCTTGATGTAGGCTATATCCAACTGCGTTCATGACGGGTGATGTGTTTTGTTTGACTGTGGTTCCACTGGTTTTTGACAGTGGCCCCACCAAAATGTTGGGGGTAAAAACGCCACTGACACACACACACACACACACACACACACACACACACACACACACACACACACACACACACACTCACACACCACACACACACACACAATGCCAATCCTCTGATGTCTGTCTGTCTGTCTGTCTGTCTGTCTGTCTGTCTGCCTGTATATCTGTCTGTCTCTCTGTCTGTCTTTCTGTCCCTCCCATTGGCTCCTAGTGTCTAAGCCTCAGTGACACAGAAAGATGTAAGTAGATACGACTCTGCCTAAATGACCTCTCTTTCTCCTCTGGCCAAATTCCACTCTTTCACTGAACCAAAGCCAACTGCAAGCTACATTCCACTGTCTCATGGGAGCAGGTAAAACTCATCAAGATGCCTCCAAAACACACAGGCCAATCATCACTGTAGTCTTTTTTCAATTGCCAGTTTCATTCTACACACATGGTATGACAACATTCTTATTCGCCACTTATAAACTGTAAAATATTTATTTGTGGAATCGAGGAATGACAAGTGTTGACAATGTGTGAGCTGTCCTTTTGATGAAGGAGTAAGGAAGGAAGAGAGAAAGAGAGACCAAGAAAAAGACAAACAGACATGAAGCAAAAAAAAGGACGGAGGGTTGTCTTCCGTGCACCCATGGGCCTGTCCCTCGTTGCCGCAGTGACACCAAATCAAATGGGGGGAGGAGAGGGAGAGGAAGGGAATGGAAAGGAAAAAGGGAAGCGTCTAAGAGAAATCTCATTAGAACGTGCTATGCCAATAAACAGAATAGAGAAGAAACGATCCTCCATGTGTGAATAGAGCGGCTGTCTGTAAGAAGACAATCTGCGTGACGCGGATTCACGTCCACCAAGGAGAGCTTGCCGCTAAAGCTCTCTCTCTGTCTCCCCACCAGAAATAAAACTGAGCCTAAGCTGTGTGTGTGTGTGTGTGTGTCTGTGTGTGTGTGTGTGTGTGTGTGTGTGTGTGTGTGTGTGTGTGTGTGTGTGTGTGTGTGTGCGTGCGTGCGTGCGTGCGTGTGCACGTGTGTGCGTGCGTGCGTGAGTGTGTGCGTGCGTTTGTGTGTGTGTGTGTGTGTGTAGGGGGGGTGGACAAAAACAGAGCTAAAGATGCATCTGGAGCAAAGGAATAAGAAAACAAAATCTGTTTAGTGTCTCAGAACAACGCCCAATATTTTTCTTTTTCTCAGTTCTTTTATTGTTTTGGTTTTTGATGCGGTGGATTGGGTCGGGGAATAATTCGCTGGGGGTTAAGAAGAGAAAAGTCGCCTCGGGAAAGCTGATTTTCCAACAGGCGAGATGACAGGGAATGGGAATGGGGCCCTCGATCAGGAGTTGGGAAGCGTGACGGGATCAGCGAGAAATCTGAACACAGCTATAATGGAGGAACACATGAAGCCTCCATAACATTCCCAGTTCTTTCAGAGAAGATTGAGAACGACATCTCCATATAGGTGGAGGGGCAACACAGTCACCTAGCAAAGCATGTAGGCAGAAACGATGGCTACCATAGTGTGAACATCTACACATTACTATAGCGTGAAATTTTCACGGTTCAAAAAAGCACTATGTTAACAATATAACTAGGTAGTACTCTGACGTAGCTGTTAGGCAGTATTAGGCATTAACCTTGAGAGGTTAGGGTAAGGGGAAGTTGTCAGAGAAAGGCATTAGCAAACATTTTAAATTAGCAAACATTAGCATTAGCAGGAATTAGCAACGTAACTCCATAGTAATCGACTTAGGCAGTATTACGCATTAATTTTGAGGAGTTAAAGAGATGCTACAGGATTTTTGCTGCTAATTCTTTACATTAAATTTTGGTGTTGACTGTATGGTTCATGATATAATGTTAACTGATTTCTTATCTCATTAGACAACACAGCACTTAGTTTAAGGCCAACAATGTTTTTGGCTTGTGAGCGCTAGTGGCTGATAATACACAAAAATCCTGTAGCATCACTTTAAGGTAAGGGTGAGGGGACGTTGTTAGGGGAAGGCATTAACAAACATTAGTATAACGTTAAATTAGCAAACCTAAGCGTTAGCAACAGAAATTAGCAAACAGAAGCTTCTTCAACTTCTCCAAGGCCAACTCGTACCCGCAATGTTACAAGTCTTGGTGCAGAAGAAGAAACCTTGGGTGGAGCAATCCCCCTTTTCAAGTGTTACAGTAAATGCTCTGTATTGGCCCATGGATTAGGGACATCTTTTTTTCTGCATTTTCTCCCTTTCAAATAGACAAGAATCCCTTTTCTCAGGGGTAAAGAGTTCTTATCCCTACATTTCCTGCCCTAGACAACCTCCCTTTGGGGGTTTTCTTGGGGGGACTTTGGCAAACTGGGGTGTTTATTTTTACTTAAATGGTGTACTCATTCAGTCAGTCTGTCTAATTAAAATGTTACACACAGCCGAGGATGGCGTTTTATTTAGCAGCTAATTGCGCTGACGTCACCAGGGAATGGAATGTTTTATGCATTCACTTTCCAGGAGCTTGGGAAAGACACACACACACACACACACACACACACACACACACACACACACACACACACACACACACAAGACAGAGGATATATGTTCCTCCATTTGTTGGGTGTTTACAGTAAACAGCCAGGAGTGTAGTTTTAATCAGTAAGATGTCTACTGGGGAATATCAGGTTGCCTCTGAACACGGAGGTTTCATGTCACTGGAAGGAGCATATTTACAATCTTGTTCTGTAATTTGATTAATTCCCAAAAACAATGTCTAATAATCCCTCTGGGGCTGGGTCACATACAGTGAGTGTAAAAAAACACCATAATCATTCATTCATTAATTCTTTAATGCATTCATTAATTCACTCACTCACTCACTGTATGAACTACAGTAGTTTGTGTCACTAATATCTGAGGGTTGTAAAGAGTGTTAAAATCTGTTATCAATATATTCTAGCCTTGTCTAGGCTAGGCTAATGGCAGGGACTTAAAGTCAATACTCAACACACATGGCACCATCTGACAAACAATAGGAACATCATCAATAAATCTCACTCTTTTTCTCTAAAGGTAATTGAAACACCAGAGTCCAAACAAGGCCTGACTATCTACAATACTCTTTGATGCCTCAGGGGAAGAGCCTTGTGTGCAAGGCCAGGAATCTCCTTTGCCTGTGTTTACCGTGAAAGGCCGAGGAGTACTTACACATTAGCCCCGCCATGCAATTTGGGCCACACTGCATGAAATCACAACCAATTATTCAGTTGTGAGTTGGGGCTTTTCTCCCCTTTAATAAAATAAAAAAAACATCCATGTTTGAGCTCTGGGGGCAGAAGAGTGGGGAGAAATGGAATCAGGGATCTCCGTCACGGGATGCGGAACATCACCCTGACACTTCCCTTAAGGCAGCTGAGGTCTCACTTATTCTAACGACGTCTCTGACATTTGTGCTAATGACCCTCGCCATTACGCTTAATTGTCAGTTTCAGACCGGGAGCTCTGATATCCAGGCGAGGTGAGAGAATAGTACAATCATGCTTTGTGTGATGTGTGTGTGTGTGTGTATGAGTGTGTGTATGAATGTGTGTGTATGAGTGTGTGTGTGTGTGTGTGTGTGTGTGTGTGTGTGTGTGTGTGTGTGTGTGTGTGTGTATGAGTGTGTGTGTGTGTGTGTGTGTGTGTGTGTGTGTGTGTGTGTATGAGTGTGTGGCCGGTCAATTTGACCCTACTAAAATCAGCTTGCGTGCGTGCGTGCGTGTTTGTGTGTGAGGGGTAAGGGGTGGAGGTAAGATAAGAACTTTATAGTATACATATAACCTATAATAAATACACATAACCCATAATAATCAAGCGTCCTTCATGGTAGCTCCTTGGCTTGATTTGGTTAGAGATAGATTGCTACATTTGAATGCTGTCAGACAACCACATTGTGTTTCCACCCTGTGTCACTTCAGTGGTTGTCTCTAATTAAGTGTTATAACACAATTGTGATTTTACTCTTTCATGTCTGATTCAAGTCTGTGGAAAGTGAGAGTGTGAATGTGTTGCAGTTAGTGTCGCTGTGAAGGAGAGGGTCTTACTCAAAAGAAAAACCTGCCCGTATTACCTTTTCACACATCATCTTGAGACTGACAGGTTGCTAAAGCAAAGGTATTTTATCATCCAATTTCAACAGTTTTGTAGTGCAAATGTGCGAAAGGAGGAGTGAAAATGAAAACTGGAGAGGGAGGTATTTTCGTTTGGAGCTAAAGCTCACATAAAAGAAGTGGCCTCCCTGTTTTAGCTTTTATCAACTGTGGCGCTCCTTCTCTTATATCTCACCTCCAGTTAAGCAGAACGGTTTGTTCTCACAGAATTGGCTGATCATTGGACTGAAAGAGTTTGATTTAAGTCTGGCTAAGTTTGATTTAAGTTCATGGAACTAACCACACTGTTTTATTTAAAGGAATAGGTATAGTTTTAGCACCGAGTTGTGAATTTTTTGTTAGAAAGTTTCAGAATACATTTCCTATGTAGAAGGCAATTCCATTATTCTTTATGTTTCCAATGATTCATGATCAAACCCTGCTGATCAAGCCAGATGTGTGTGTGTGTGTGTGTGTGTGTGTGTGTGTGTGTGTGTGTGTGTGTGTGTGTGTGTGTGTGTGTGTGTGTGTGTGTGTGTGTGTGTGTGTGTGCTGCTGTTTCAGTGGGACTGCCCTGAGGTCAGTGTTGGGGTCAGCAGTGTTTAGTCTAGGAGTTCCCCAGTAGTAGAGGAGACTCCAGCTTTCCGCTAACACTGCCACCCTGACTAGATTTATAGCCATGTCCTCATATCTAGGCCCTGAGCAGACTGTGTGACACACACACACACACACACACACACACACACACACACACACACACACACCTCCCATCACACCCTATTTTGGCCCCCATGGCTCCACCAGGCATGGTACTAGTCAGAAGAGTCAGACCATGTCTCCATCACCAGGCAGTCCAGCCTCTGTGTATGACAATCATTTCCTCAGGAATCCAAAGAAAACGGCACACAGAACTCACCAGCCACCCCCCTCTACTGGCCCACGGAAAACAGAGCATGGCCGTTTGCAATTACTACTCATCCAAGAGTATGACCCTTAAATAACAAGCAGGGCCAAGAAAGACGTCAGAAGCCATTCAGTCCCCCCTTACTAGAATCAATACAGCGAGAGAGAGCAGGGGATGGAGAGAGTCATTTTACCCAATGCTATACCATATTAAAATCTTACAGACCAATATCTATGAAGATGGTTATTACCGATCTGAACATATCATGTATAGCAATGTATCACATGCAACAGTAACACTTCTTGAATAGTCTGAACACTGCCGAGATATGAAGCCATAAGCCGATATGTCATTGTCTATCGAAAGTCTTATAATGCACTATGAAGTGGTAGGGGGTAATGGAGACTCATTTATAATGCACTATACACACATGAGTCATAATAAGTGTTAGAAATACTGTATGCACATTGTGAATTAAATTTAAATTGTGTTTATATTGGTCAGCTGAGGTCTCACTTATTCTAACGACGTCTCTGACATTTGCGCTAATATCCCATTACGCTTAATTGTCAGTTTCAGATCGGGAGCTTTGATATCCAGGCGAGATGAGAGAATAGTTCAATCATGCTTTGTGTGTGTGCGTGCGTGTGTGTGTGAGAGAGAGAGAGAGAGAGAGAGAGAGAGAGTGTGTGTGTGTGTGTGTGAATGTGTCACTCATAAAACTAAAACCTACTTGATACAGCCTAAATAAAAAATGTGAGATTGTATCCAGATGCGGAGATGCGTGCGTGCGTGGGGGGGGACTTAATAGTATACATATAGTCTATAATAATAGAACATCCTTCATCAAATCATGTACAACAATGTATCACATGCAACAGTAACACTTCTTGAATAGTCTGCCGAGATATGCCGATGAGTGATTTAAATTGAGATTTTGTTTATATTGATTAGCTGATATCAATTCACCACTGCCTCTGTAGCAGATCTCATTGAAAGTGTTACCAAAGTGACTTTTGAATTACTACAGTACATATTGCTTTGTAGCAGATCTGCGGATGTTAGAGGTAGAGACGGACATAACATGCATCATCTTTCACGCACAAGAAGGTCCAATCGCATGCAATTATTCCTGACATATCTGATACATAAACATCTTATCATCTCTGTCTCATTCCCGTAAACAAAACCACTTGTGATCGGCCAACCTGACTTAATCTCCCTCTCAGATCTCCAAACAAACCATCTTCACAGACCTCATAAGGGCAGAGAGGGAAAGGGGTGAAGTTTATCAGCTTAGACGTTCGGCATGAACTATCAAAGCAAGCAGCGGCAGCACAACTACCGTCCTTAAAAAGGGATCGGCGGGCGAAGCCCTTTCTAAACAACCAAGCTGCCCCTTTGTCACCGTGTTGCTACGGGAGAGCGCGTTGATGGAGCAGCATCGATGTTCGGATTAGGGTACGCCTCCGTGATCAAGTGTTCAAACACTAGATAAGATGGGCAGAAACACCCTTTAATCCTCTGTTAGGGGTTTAAATTGTCTACAAACCTTTCAACCCTGTTTAATTACTGTCTGTGACTCACCTCACCTGATGGAAAAAATAAAAGAGAAGTGAATTAGAAGTATTAGATATCCATGTAGGCTCTATTTATGCAACTGGTCATTCATCAAGCATATTGAGATGAGAAAACACTTCAAGAGTAAGTGGGCCTATGAATTCCTGGATTTCCAATGGGCACACATTCCAGCATTGTCACAATACAAGTGATGTTTTTACATATTCCTAATGACCGCAGAATACTCCTTCTGTAGCTAACTAATGGAAGCATTGCAAATAGGAACTAGAAGAAGCAGCTCTTCTAAAATTAGAATTGGAATCCATAATTACAACGAGGAGCCTGAAGCAAATGGCCTCTAGCCAAGGTCCTCAAGCCAGCTGCCAAATTTTATAAATCGTGCATGACTCTACCAGAAATAGGAGGGTGTGACTGAAATCTAAAGCACAAAGAACAGAACACATTCAGGTCACATGGTTGCTTTTTATTACAGTGCCAGTTTGTGTGTGTGTGTGTGTGTGTGTGTGTGTGTGTGTGTGTGTGTGTGTGTGTGTGTGTGTGTGTGTGTGTGTGTGTCATTGTTGTTATCATTATCATTCCTTAAGACTGCTTTGTTTATCGGAAAGCTTTTGTCTGTCATACGGTTTGGCACCCTGTTCCTTGCTTAGATTCCTTCCCCTATGTTAACTTGGTAGAAGTATATCAAAGCCTCCTGTTTTTTTGTTATGGATATGAATTAAGCAATGGCTTATACTCTACCCCCTACCCCCAAAGGTCAAATAAGGGTAAAGAGATGGAATGGGT
Organism: Argentina silus; assembly: GCF_951799395.1. Lineage (NCBI taxonomy): Eukaryota > Metazoa > Chordata > Actinopteri > Argentiniformes > Argentinidae > Argentina > Argentina silus. The sequence goes on from NC_139653.1 coordinate 40,411,876, forward strand.
CATTAAGAAAAAAGGTAGAATGAGCACGAACACACACACATACAACGCATCATTCACTCAAATTTGGTCAATCGATCAATCAGTGTAATTTTGTAAATGCCACATCTATTTGGCAAGAAGCATCATTCACCGAAGTTTTGTCAAAATTGGAGTGGAGATAAAGTGTTTGGCATGCAGTATAAACAGGCATGCAGTATAAACAGACATGCAGTATAAACAGGCATGCAGTATAAACAGACATGCAGTATAAACAGACAAAAGTGACTGATCCATAGTCACAGTGATAAAGAACCAGAAACACCTTCTCTTACGCTTCATTTAACTTTGGTTTGCACCACAAAAGTACTAATGTCTCTCTCTCATACACACACACACACACACACACACACACACACACACACACACACACACACACACACACACACACACACACAGCAGCCTCCTTCCAGCAGCTTGATCAGACAGGCATTTCTGATCTTGGATGCAATCTCATTACAAATGTTTCTTATTTGTTCCTTATACACCACACACACACACACACACACACACACACACACACACACACACACACACACACACACACACACACACACACACACATACAAGTTATCTGCAGCAGATGAATTATGGATTTTTTTTGTGAACCATCACTAATGGACAGTTATTTTCAAAGACACTCAGCTTAGGTCTCTACGCGTACACACACAAAGGCAGCTCCGATCCCATCTGGATGCAATCTCCTAAAAAATGTTTCCTATTTATCTATCTTCCCCTCACACACACACACACACACACACACACACACACACACACACACACACACACACACAAACCCCTTCCCTCCCTCACAATCTGTGGTCTGACTCCATCCTGCGTGGTCACCTCTGGAGCCTCAGGCCAACAGGCTAGAAAGGCCCCCCTTCCCTGGGCCAGGCTTGGCATGATTGCCCCTGGGCATGTACATCACTTGGAGGATGGGAAAGAGCTTGGAAAGCCAGCTAGTTTAGTTGAACCTCAGCCAGGCATGAGTGGAGACAACACATGGAGGCTGGTCCCCATAAATAGACCTTAAATCAGAATCAGAATCAGAATTATTTTATTTGGCCAAGTATATTTGCACATACAGGAAATTGACTTGGTGAGGTTGGTGCGTGGACATAAAAAAACAAATAGCAAATATTGACAAGAAATTTACAAAATAGCAAAGTATTAACAAAAATAACAAATTTACAAAAAAGAGCAGCAGAACAATACATCTTGTAGGCACAAGAGGCTGTGAAATGGTTGTGGGGCATGTACACTATAAATTAGAATAATTTAAAATAATTATAAATTACACTGTCAGTGCGTTGTTTGTGTGACAGGGTGGGGGGGGGGGGGTCAGAGAGAGGCAGGGGGCTTGGTTGTCATGGGGAAGAAACTGTTCAGGTGGCACGATGTTTTAGTCTTGATTGACCGGAACCTTTTGCCGGATGGAAGTCTCTGAAAGATGTGATAACTAGGATGGAAAGAATCAGCAATGATCTTTCCTGCTCTCTTACTGATCCTGGAGTGGAACAGGTCCAGGAGAGATGGCAGATTGCAGCCGATGACCTTCTCGGCTGACCGAATAATCCGCTGCATTCTGGTCTAGTATGTAACATTCAAGCTTTCTAAAAGGTTCCCAATGGTTGTAATGACTATGTTTAATTGGTAGCGGTCAGGGAATGAGATCCCTTGAAAGAAATGTTTCATTTAATATTTCATAACATTGTTTTGGTACTAAAACAATGTATAAACATGTGTTTTTAGCTGTCTTACTGTTTAACTGTATACTTACTTAATTTACCTACTGTATAAACGTATAAATCAGACGATATACCAGTAGCTTCATTTAGCATGTCTTTATTCTTAACATCACTGGTTATCCTGGGCATGTCTACCGATGCGTGCTTGAACTTGACCTTTCGTTTATGTTAGGATAATCTTATAGCCACAGTATATAAGCTCAGGACTATCCTCTCCTTGATCAGTATATAAGCTCAGGACTATCCTCTCCTTGATCCTCCCTTCATCCTTTTCAGGAACATGACTCCAGCGCAATCAGGAACAAACTGAATTTTCACAGCATTCAGAGAATTCCGAGCCAGGTCCACAAACATCGGAGGAACTTCTGGGATAATGTAGCACATATCAGTGCAGCTCCCTGTGATTGAGGGCTCCACCTTGTAAATGTCACAAGCATTTGAGCGAGGTTAATTGAGAATACACAACAGTTCAACACATGTTTTAATCACTCCGCTTGCTAGCCTGGCCTCATATCTACCTATCCACACTTGACCCCGACAGGTCCCTCTCAGACTAGACTGCTCTTGCTGCGTGACCCCCTCAGTGTGCTCTTCTGACATCCTTGGCTCACCCGTCTAAGAGGGAAGGTGCATCAAACCCATTCAAATTGAAATGAGGCCCCCTATTGAAATGACATGACCCCTTTCAGTTTAATCTTATTGTAGGTTGTTGCTCTATGTTTCAAAAGGGACCTCATTTCAGTTTGAATGGGTTTGATGCACCTTCCCTCTGTGACGGGGAGGCCAAGGACGTCAGAGGAGCACACTGAGGGGGTCACGCAGCAAGAGCAGTCTAGTAGTAGCTAAATAGTTAACTATATTTGTAACCATATGTTTCCATCTGTGCATGATACTCTGTATGGATGGAACCCATTCCTATGTACATTTACATTAAAGTCTTTATCCACTTTCATTCACCTACATGTCCATTTATGAATTTCCAAAAAAATAGAGGAAAACGCAGGAATTGAGGACGGGACTCATTTTGAGACTTTTGAGAAACGGCCAATCGGCCATACACAAAAGGCATGGTCCATTGACCCCACTGTTACGATGGGACCTGGCTGACTACATTTTTCTTCCCCCATCACACAAACCCCACAGGCGGGCTGTGGGTTTATTAAGCATCAAAGGCCTTGTTAGTCTTATAAAACAAAAAAATCTTTAAAAAATATATACAAAAAACAAAGCAAACAAATGAAAAATGTTTAAACATTTAAAATTGAAAGTTAAGTTGTCCTATAGTGAAGTGTTAATTATCTTTTGTTAATTTACAAAATGCTTGTATTTGTATAAAAATAAATATACTTTTTGGGTATTTGTTTGTTAGTTGAAAAATGCCTGCTACAGCCCCCAGGGTCCATGTCCTTGGTGGCTTCATATGTTAACCTCTTAAGTTTTATGCCGTATTTGACTAATTTCCGCCAGACCAAACTAAACTGCTTATAACATTAGAAATATGATGATCAGATGCAAAAGCAGGATCCCATTTGATAGGTAACACCTTAAAAGTTTTGTGTTGATATGTTCAGATCATAGTTCAGAATAACATACTACTCAAGGAGATAAAGTAAACTATAATCAAATTAATAATCAAATTAAAGCAGGTTTTGTGCCTAAGAGGTTTTGTGCCAAATTGTGTGATATTATCACAAAATTGTTAAAATTCAATGTTTGTTAAATTTTGAAAAATGGCTGCTACGGCTCCCAGGGGCTAAATCTGCGGTGGAGCCATATCTAAATCTTTTCAGGGTACATAAATCTACCTATGCGCCAAATTACGATCAATTGGCTTAACCTCTGTACTATGTTGAGATGTTCCAGTGACAACAGCTTTGGATCATATTACAATGTTTTTTGGTTGGAGTTGTTTCGATGTCTCAATTTTTTATCCAGCTCTTGAATTGAAAATAATTTTTTATGAAAATGTATATCCCATTCCTATTTTTTTAAATAACTGACTCAAACTCTGATACTTAGAATTCTCTACCAATTTAGCATTGTACCCTGTAACAATGTTGCACTCTCCTGAACATTAGTTGTTTTTTAAGTCTGTAAACTGGAAGTCGTCCTGTTGCGTATGATGATGTCACATTGATGAGGCCGCTTTTAAGCCATGGCACAATGATAAGAGTATCAGGGTCTACTACAAGACTATCTTATATTATTTGATTGATGAGCTATCATCATTCTCAATGCCACTGATCAAAGTTCTCTTGGTTGCTTGATCAGTAAAACAATGAGAACCTTTCCCTTACGCATGGTTCCACAAGTATGTGAATCATAGTGGGCTACCTCACTGTGTACTTGTATGACATACTCTCTGTATGTTTTCTGGGCAATTCAATAAGGTTAAAGAATCAAAGATGTCCTCTACCGTGAATCTTAGTGCAGGAGTTTCTGAAATTACGAAGAACATGCATTTGGAATGCATATAGGCCTATGGGCTATAGGGGAATAGTCTGACAATTTTGTTGTGGTAGGATTGCTAATTTGCCAGCAGAGGCTGCTGTCAGGCCATATTTGAACGACGTGGTCGCCTACAAGCAACATTAACACAGTCAAGGCTCCCATCAAGCTTCAGATGATATTGAACATATTTACAATGCCAGGGGACAATGGCATTTAGCAACATTCCTATTAACAACTGGACAACGCAAGTACCACATTAACAGGCATCTGACTTCTGCTAATCTTACGGATCAGTGTGTGATTAGAGGCTTAAACAGAGGCTTTACTTAATTGTTTCAAAGTGATGGCGTTGGATATCATTAACCAATGGTGTTACAGTAAGACTCTGCAGGATTATATGGTAAAGTCTGAATAAGATTAATAGTTATTTTCCCGCTGCACTACAATTGGAAAATTCTGATTCAGTTCTGATATTCTGCACAAAATGTGATTCTCACTTTTTTCAATTTCCCCTTTCCCTCCCCAGTTCTTTTTTTAGATCAGTTTTGAAACGATGCCCTTTGGTTTCAACATATTACAGGCAGGGTAAATGGGCAACTAGAGGTAGGCCAAATAAAACAAGACAAACAAAACAATCGATCAGACTGACATGGCGAAACTATACTTTCGCTTTTATCCGTAAAACCTGAGGTGAATATGTATCTCTTTCAGAGAGGAGAACTGATATGTTGTTGACCAGTGTGACAATAGGTCAACAATAGGCCAACAATAGGCTTACATAAAAACCTATGGGCTATGGATTAGGCTAGAACATTCTATGGGGGGGAGGTAGGTCGGAGGGATTTAAGAAACAACTACCTCACAAATCCCTTTTATGTGATTAATAATGAATGGCATACCTTTTAACCTGTATACCCAAAAAACAAAAGTCAATAGGTCGACGGGGTAGTCTTGTTCATCAGCAGGAACGGATGTAGTCAATAATCAATTGGGGGTTGACAGTAAAGGTGACATGTCCGGACATTGATTTATGGAATCCAGAGCCACTTTACTGTCCATTCGGCCTGTGGGGCCACTCAACCAAGATGTATTATGAAGCTGACGTCATCGCTTCCGCCCTGCTCACTCTCCCTCCCCTGGTGTCAGTGGTGGCGTTGGGCTGCCCGTCTACATGCACAATCCAACATGGAGTAGCGAGAGATGGGGCTCTGGCGGGGCCACCCCTCGGTATACCAACGCGTATTTAGCTCCACTGAATTTGGGCAGTCGGAAATCTAAAGAGCTGAATAATAACGTGACGCTATTCATCAGAGGAATATTAAACTTTGGGAGGGTATATATTGCCCCAAGCAACTGGTTGGCTCAGAAGCAACGGAGAGAAGGGGCACTCAGCCGAAGACTGAGAGCAACAATCACACAAAGGCAAGGGAAGATTGTAGCGGAATAGGAAAGACATGTTGTGGTAAAAAAAAAAAAATGACAAGCGAAAAGTATGCACCCATAGTGGGATACTATTGTAGGTGAAACGAGAAAATGATAGAAGAAACACACCCAAACGAGTAAGTAGACTCTTAGTCATATATTTATTTTCCTACATTAAAAGGTAGGCCTAGTTAACTATAATCTGGAAATTGAGCATTGTCAGTTTGTTGAAACAATGTAGCCTCGAGACTGGTGGGCTTGGATCTTTGGTGAATTACAAATAAGTTTCTGTTTTCGGAGTTCATAATGCTTTGCATGGGTGTTATGCATTAGGCTACGAAGAGGAAAGGGGGTTTAGGGCCCCCGCCTTATTCTACTGATTCTGTCTTGAGTATGGAGAGGAGAGGGGGGAACGGGACATGAGCGTGGCTAGATCGGAAACATTTTGTAAAGGGTTTTGCAGTGAGCAATGCCTTTTACGATGTATCGAAGTTTGGAACTATTGCGCGAAGAATGTTACATTGTATCGACTTAATATCCTCTTCATAACCTCTAAAGGTTTTTTGTCGGTTATTCAACACCTGGAAGGGTTTGTGTTTATTATCAGCCGAATGTGTTTGCCTCAAACTGTGAGAGGGAAGTCGTCCAGGATATGAGAGATCCGATATGCCCCATCCGCCATGTCTTTTCTGAATCGCTCTCATTTGCATACCGCGCTTCATTCATAAAAACACCAATCGAGGACGACTGCTTGCCGTGCAAAGGTGGCCTGACACTGGATCAACGCCAACCCATTTGCTTATCTATGCCCACATGACAATGGTAGCCAGCAGTTATTCCTGTTCATATTCCATAAGACTGACTCATAGCACCTTGCCTTGTTCAAATCGAAAGCTGTTATTACGCAATTTCATATGGAACCTAAACAGAGACTTGCCTAGGCCAGGCTATGGCTGTTTTATTTCCAGCCTATTTGAATGATAACCTCCGATGTTGTTTCTAAAGCTTTGTTTATTTGCTTTTCCAATGTAGATGTTGTTAGCTGCCTTTTAACAGCCTCGTATTAGGCTAATGCACTAGACTAGTCAAATAATGTGAAGTTTTTTGCAGTTTTTGGAAGCCTATTTAATCTACCGTGATACTGCCAAGTTGCACACGGGTTTTCTTTGGTGAGAATGTCAGTCGTGCAGATCGAAACGGAAGGGCGAAGGGCACAGGAGGGGATGTTTGCGCGGCAGTCGCGTGACGGCTGCTCATTCAGAAAAGCCACAACCTTCAGCGCGTCCCATTCATGGATCCTGGGCCCTGCTTACCTTGACACGAGGGCACATTACAGTCATGACAGGAAACTGTCACCGCAAGCACTCCAATCTCACTGGGTGTTTATTGATTGTATGAATACATCAGTGCTGTGGTAGATGTGAAGATGTGTATAGGATGTGAACTGTAGATGTATGGATAGCAATATTTGCATTTGCCATGGTGTTAGTCTTCTCCACTCACCCAACTTTGATCAGATTTTCCTCCAGATACGTGAATAAATCCCAATATTTACATTATACTATACTATACACTAACCATGTCTGGCCAAGTATATTGTTGATCTGCATCTTCTTTCAAATGTCGTGATCGTTTGGGAACAAAGATATTGCCGGGAGGGGGACAACAACAACATCATCATATCATCATCTTTTACTATCAAGAAAAAGGGCAGTCGGGACAGGTCTGGTCTGCCCGACTACCCCCAGCAGTTTGGAGTAACGAAGGGCACCCTAATCAAGTTGAGTGCACACAGCGCATGTGTTTCCTCACCCTGATTAGGGTGCCCTTCGTTACTCCGAGCTGCTGGGGGCAGTCGGGCAGACCAGACCAAGCACTTGAAATGTGATTTCAAACACAAAGAAGATGCAGATCAACGCCATACATGGCCAGACATGGTTAGTGTACAGTGGGAACATAAACATTTTGATTCATTCATGTATCTGATCAACGTTCAACTGTGATGGGTGAGTCGAGAAGGCCGCCCAGCTCCGTGGCAAATGCCATGGTGTTTGATAATCCTTCTAGTAGACCTAGTGCTTATTTGATTAATTATCAGTCTTGCTTCTTACAGCTTTGTTTGAAGGTATTCCACAGGTTTTAGGTCGGCTGAAAAATTGCTGGTGCTTGTAGTGCTTATTTGATTAATTTCCAAGGATTTGATAGTGTTATTTGAAAACAGTCAATTGCCCAAAGAGGTACGCTCTCCTCTTTGCACTCTGTTATGACCTTTAACCCTAACCCTAATGATACAACCTGTAACTTTAGTCGCACCATCACAAGATGATTCGACATCACCTTGAAACAATCTCTATGACAACATCTATGACATCATTCACCCAAGTTTTGTCAAATTGGGCCAATCAGTATAATTTTGTAAATGCTGCATTTATTTGGCAAGAGGCATCATTCACACAAGTTTTGTAAAAAAATTGTCCCAGCGGTGTCGGAGATAAAGTGTGTGGCATACGAATGGACAAAGACCGATCCAACTTTATCATGGGAGACAACAGAAGTGTGCAAAAAGAACGCACATTTAAGGGGTCATACAGATCAAGACATGAGTCTTCTGTCGTCACACTGATAAAGAACCAGAAACACCTTCTCTTACACTTCACCTGCTGCTTGCATTAAACTTTGATTTGCTTCCCATAAGCATAATACTAATCTCTCTCTCTCTTACAAACATACACAAACATACACATGCACACGCAGCAGTGGCCTCCGGCTTGATCAGCAGGGTTTATTAATCATGAATCTTGAACGACCCATCTCACATTTACTACCGTGCTCTCATGTTTACACGCACACACACACGCACCTCCGATCCCATCTGGATACACTCGTAAAAAATGTTTCTTATTTAGTCTGTATATCATAGTGGCGATTGCCCCCCATATTGCCAACATGTGCACCGTCAGTAATGGACAGCGATTCCCAATGACACTCAGGCACCTCCGATCCCATCTAGATGCGATCTCATAAAAATATGTTTCTTATTTAGGCTGTATCAAGTAGATTTAGTAGGGTCACACACACACACACACACCTAGGTGCAGATCTAGATACACTCTCTGCTCTGCACTTTTATTCTCTTTTCAATCCTATCTGGATGCAATCTCATTAAAAAAAAACGTATTTGTTCCTTACACACAAACACACACACACACACAAGCGATCTGCAGCAGCTGTATATCGATCTTTGAGGCCAACATGTGCCTCTTCAATAATGGACAGCGATTCCCAATGACACTCAGCTTAGGTCTCTACACCCACACACACAAAGGCAGCTCCGATCCCATCTAGATGCGATCTCATAAAAAATGTTTCCTATTTATCTTACCTCTACCCTTACCCCTCACTCACACACGCACGCACACGCACACACACACACACACACACACACACACACAAAAGCCATCTGCAGTAGTTGTATATGGGTCTTTGCGGCGATTGCCCCCCATATTGCCAACATGTGCACTGCCAATAATGGACATCGATTCCCAATGACACTCAGCTTAGGCCACTATCTGACTATTGCTGAGCAGAAAAGTAGGCCTATCGATTATAACAGGCAGGCTCATATGCTGAAGAATAGCAAATTCAATACCCTGCCTCTCCATAGTGGATACCCTAGCGTAAAACAACAGTAGTCATCAGCATAGCCTCCCCCCACTTCTAAACCTTCCTGTAGATCAACAATGGGGCTGAACTGACTTTAGATATTATTATCAGTCTTTAAACTTACATGACAGTGTAACAATTCTGCAGAGTCATCTGCAGTCACACTGATAAGGAACCAGAAACACCTTCCCTTACACTTCACCTGCTGCTTCATTTAACTTTGGTTTGCTGCCCATAAAAGTACTTAACTAATGTCTCTCATACACGCTCGTGTGCACACACACACACACACATACACACACACACACCTCCACCTGGCTTGATCAGCAAGGTTTATTAATCATGAATCTTTGAAAGCCCTGTCTGACATTTGCTACTTTTTGTATTTAGGCTGTATCAAGAGGATTCAGTAGGGTCAAATTGACCGGTCACAGACACACATCACACCCTCATACACACCTCCATCCAGCTAGAATAGCACGGCTTATTTATCATGAATCTTTGAAATCCCGTTTTCTCATATTTGCTCCCCCACACACCTCCAATCCCATCTGGATGCGATCTCATAAAAATGGTTTCTTATTTAGGCTGTATCAAGTAGATTTAGTAGGGCCAAATTAACCGGTCACAGACACACAGGTCACACACAAATCTTTATGCCCTGCTCTTTTTTGTCATACACACTTCATACTTCATACACACACACACACACACACACACGCCAACAACAGTAAAACAACAGTAGTCATCAGCATAGCCTCTCCCCACTTCTAGACCTTCCTGTAGATCAACAATGGGGCTGAACTGACTTTAGATATTGTTATCAGTCTTTAAACTTACATGGCAGCGTAACAATTCTACAGATATTTGTAACAGCAATTGGTGATCCACTTAATCTTGACTGTTGTGATCAAAGAGATTCCCTAGGCTTAGACATGCTGTTGGGGTGAGGTCAAACTGGCCTATCAATTGATGATAATATATTATAAGGTGCATGCATCCTTTCTCTCTCCTCTTGAAGTAATCACTGATCAAACATGACTGGCTTGGTCAAATGAAGCATAACCACATTGCATTGCTTTCACCAATCAAGTCATGTCAGATCAATGATTTCTTCAGGAAAGGATGCGTTGTAAGAGTATTCAAACAGGGTCTGACTCCTCGCTTCCTCAGCTCATGCCCTCCCTCCTCCTCCCCCTCGATCATGTGGAACATATCCTTGGTCACAGTGTTTTCTGTGTTGTCCTGACCTCAGTCTATTATTGGTTGCTTTCTGGAGCATTTACATAATTTTCTATATCAGGGCTTATAACAATGCCTTTTGATTGTTCTCTTATTTTGTTTGGATGTTTCTTTATCAGCAGACTTGATGACCAAGTGTAAAATAGCCCCATAGTTTTGAGAGAGACAGACAGAGAGAGAGAGAGAGAGAGACAGACAGACAGGCAGACAGACAGACAGACAGACAGAGAGAGGCAGAGACATCAGCCTTCAACCCTTTAGGTCATCCCCAGTTTAGAGTTTGGTTGGGAAACGTGACCCCTGTAAAGTGGGTAAAGTGTCTGTAAAGTGTCCTGCAATGTTTAGGCAGTGAATGAATGTCTTTTGTCTTCGAATTGATGTCTTCCATTAACCCCAATATGTCAACATCTATTAGTAAGTCTATTACCCGTGAAGTGCTAATGAAATGCCAGCACTTTAATTCAATGTAATAATTCTAATGTAGCGTGTTTATCTCCCTTTAACCCGTTGTAGATGTAACATTCAAGCTTTCTAATGGTTCTAAATTAATTATGTTGACTATGTTTAATCAGTAGTAAATATTTCATTTACCAACACTGTTGAGTGCGATACTCGGTTTGTTTACAATTCACCAGGGGTTTTAGTGGACTGACTGATTTTCAGCTATCTGTCTCTGGTGGCTGCCTCTTCAAATCGTGTGCACGTGTAGAAATACTGCAGCTAATGTGCGACACTGTAAGTCAATTTCGAGGGGTTATATTATTATTATTAGGGAGGACGTTGTTGTTTGGAACTTCAAACTGAATTTCGCCGCTGTGGCCAGAGGTGGCAGATTTCCAACGGAGTTACGCCCTACGCATCCTCTACTTTGAGAGGATATGAAGAATTATATATGGTCTTTGCTGGCTTTTCACCTCACCATTAGACGTGTAAGCAAATCAGCTTACCTTCAACATGTGTCATATTCACACTCTCAGATGGAAAGGCCACATAGTCACTCTGGGAATGTCAATTTATGCTTGGTTACAGGTATCTCCCTTTTCCCAAATGGGAAGTTGTAAGGTTGTCTGGCAGACTGCATGGGAAGAGTAGAAGTAAAGCGAGTGGACAGACATACCAACTTAGGAAAGCTGGGCCTCATTCAAAGGAGGTTAATGGTGTTGATCATTCAGATAGTAATGTACTGTGTGAGAACAGAAATTAATCTGTCATGAAGATTAGGCTCAGTCACCGTTGTGTCTGCTCTGTATATATCCATAAGGTTGCATCCTAGAATGTGGGGTAGAATGTGTAATTTCCTATCATGCGATGATTTGTCTTGTGATTGGTCACTTAGTTACAGATCTAGATGCACTCTCTACTCTGCAAATTTTTCCCTTCTCACACACACACACACGCAAGATTCATGTGACATGAGTTGTCAGTAACTACAGGTGACTGACAGATACCGGATCAAACTTTCCCTTGAGGGTCTGAAGTGTCAATAATCCTAAATGTACTCACCTGACCTCATCTAAGCCGTGTGGTAGCCTGAAGAGCACTTCTCTTTCTCCCAGGCAATTATTCTGTGTTGGAGTAAATGGGTGAAACCTCTGAGCCTTGGTGATGTTTCAGGGTTGGTTTGGGCAGGGTGAGTCAGCCCTTATCAGAGGAAGTGAGGCCGCCCTTATCAGACATGGTGGGTCTGCCCTCACTGCCCTTATCAGACATGGATGTGTGTGTGTGTGTGTGTGTGTGTGTGTGTGTGTGTGTGTGTGTGTGTGTGTGTGTGTGTGCGCGTGCGCGTGCGCGCATGTGTGTGCACGCATGTGTGTGTGTGTGCATGCATGTGAGAGATGTAGTGTAACCTGGAGGATGTAGGCAACAAGAACATAGAAAGTAACAATCTACCTCTCCAAAAGGGGATGGCTGTATGTTTAGCTGCTCTCTCTCCTCTGTGTGTGCGCTGTGTGCATACTCTCTCCAAGTGTTAGGATACAGCACAGCAGCAGGCCTATGTGTTCTTACTGACCACAGATTATAGGCCTGTCTGCAGGCTGTGTTTTACCCCATTATCATCAGACAACCCAAACGTGAAAGCCCTCAATCTTAGAAAGTGTCATTCACTCTTGTTCATGAACAACACTGTTCACTACCCATGTCTTTGGCCATTTGAAAATAATGGAATTTGAGGAGTTACTTTCTTTTAAAGGAATTCTAAACACATGAGTTGTTCATCTTTGGAGAAGGCTCAGAAAGGTGGACGATTATGGCCGGGTTTATGGTGTGTTTAGCTACTCACAGGCTGAAGGCGTGTGTGGGTGCATGTGTGTGCGGAAGCTCTCCCTGCAAACCAGCCACAAATAGAGCAGGGCAGCAAACATGGCTGTGTCGATGTCAACCACTGAGCTGTTGCCTCTATTCCACTCAGACCATATTCCAGACAACATCACCCCACCGTGGTAGAGAGAGTAACCACTAAGGGACAAGATGGGTACCCGTGGGAGGTAAGCCTAGTAGGGATGTGTGTGTGTTTTGAATTTAGCGATTACATAATAATTAATGTACAATGGAAATGTTTCGCAGTTTGTTATAGGCTACCGTGATAATTATATTGTGTGTGTGTGTGTGTGTGTGTGTGTGTGTGTGTGTGTGTGTGTACATTTTTAGGTTGTATCTGTCTGTTGTGTGTGTGTGGTCATGTATCTATTTGTCTGTCTGTCTGTCGATTTGTGAATGTGTGTAGGTGGGAGCTGGTGAACCAGTTTTGCTACCTGTGTGTGCCATCAAATCCCTGTCTCAAGGCTAATTCTTACATAATAATCTTTCTTTATCACACACACTCTTGTAATATGCAAACAGACTGCATCCTGTTATTGTCAGAGTCCATTCATGGTTTATGCCCTGAAGTCTTTGTGCCACAGAGAGAGGGTGGTGGCTCTCTTGCTTGAGAATGTGTTGTATTCTACTGTATTGCATTGACTTGACTATGGAATTGCATTGTAGTGTATTGTTTGGTACTGTATAACTAGGTTTTCACTGATGTTAACTAGAGGCTAAACTATAGTGGATATATCTGTTCATTTCACTAATCTTTAGACTGAATCTGATCCATTGAGCCCAGTCTATTCTCTAGCACCCTGACACAGCACGTAGGCTCCAACAACGCAAGTGTGTGTGTGTGTGTGTGTGTCAGCAGCCTTCACTGGTGCAAGCACTTAACTTGTCTTAAACGCTGTTAAGTACAGAGGTCTACTCTCCGACTACTTCATTACAGAAAGTTGTCAATATGCTGTGCAACCTTGAAGACTACTGGGTATGAAATGCAACAGCTTCATTTAACTCTGTTGGCTACACAGGACCCTGGCGGTGCTGTGGTACTTTCACCCATCCAGTCCCATCAGATATGAACTAGGGAGTGAGGGGAGGGAACAACTTCCTGGAGTGGAATGTGGCCTCTGTTTTCTCTTGTGCTTTATGGTGCTTGCTTCTGGGGAGCGGCCATCACCATCACTTAACATTTGATCTTATTAAAGGACCGGTGGGAAGGCCAAATGTTCCGCTGTGCTAATAATGGTAGTTCCCATGCCAGTACTCCTGTGTCACCTAACCAAGCCAAGGACAACCCATAATTTCCTCATCTTGTTTTCTTTCTTTCTCTTTGTCTTTTACTTATTTCTGTCTCCTTCCCTTAATTCATCCTCTCCTCTTTTCTCTTCTCCTCTCCAGTGTAGGCCTAGTTATTGATTGAAAGTTAGGGTTGCCATATATGACTGGGCTCTGGCTTAACGTATGGTCCTTGCGATTAGCTGGGTGCATAGCACTAAAGTGACGTGCTCGTTGGCTGCATTCGAGTGCCGTGTATGATGTTGTGCACCTCTGTACTGGTTTGATATTGTATGGAGTACCAATATTCTGGGCCGATACTTTAAGCTAAAAAAAATATATACATATATACCCCTCAGGTTGCACTAGCAAAAATGTGTGGAACAGAGGACATATCAGATGTATTAATCTGCCCAAGGAAACAATAATACTGTCAATGATCATCTAATTTTCTCTCTCTCTCTCTCCCCCCCCCTCTCTCTCTCTCCCTCTTCCTCTACATCTCTCTCTCCCCCCTCTCTCTCTCCCTCCCCCCCTCTCTCCCTCTCTCTCTCTCTCTCTCCCTCCCCCCCTCTCTCCCTCTCTCTCTCTCTCTCTCTCTCTCTGCAGTGACAGCTATATCGTGCGCGTGAAAGCGGTGGTGATGACGCGTGACGAGTCCAGTGGGGGCTGGCTGGCCCAGGATGGGGGGGCTCTAAGCAGGGTGGGGGTCTGCAGGGTCCTGCCCCCCGAGCTCAGCCCTGCCGGCCGCACTCAATTCCTCATCCATGGAGAACGACTACTGGACAAACAGGTAGACCGCTGTTAAACAGCTCCAAACTCACCGATGAGACCAGGAACAAATGTTCTTTAGCGAAACTTGAACAAAAGCGAAGGGAGAAAGGTGTTTTGTGTGTTGTGGTATCAAAAATACATTTGACTCCAAACCTTAAACTTGGCCTTATAAAACTCAAGAGAAACTGCACAGCCACAACTTCCTTCAACACAACAAGTAGTAGTCGATTTTAGTTCCATGTGATGGTCCTCCAGATAAATCCAGATAAAGCAATATTCCAGGAGGGAGTATATCTGGTTAAAACATACCCCCCCCTCCCTGGTTATGAATGACAGGTCATCCTGGAGTGTCAATTGAGGAAGGACCTGGTCTACACCAAGCCCACGCCCACCTTTCACCACTGGAAGGTGGAGGAAAGGAAGTTTGGCCTGACGTTCCAGAGTCCAGCCGACGCCCGCGCCTTTGACAGGGGTGTGCGGAAAGCGGTCGAGGACATGACAGAAGGTGACTTGAATTGAATAGCGTATGGTTTATGGGTATGGATTGTGCTTTAGTTTACAGCCCTATTACTGTGTTTGTAGTTCCCAGTCCTCATACCAGGTATTCTCTTGGTATGTATTTTTTTCAAATAGACATTGTGACATGGGTGTAAACCTGTTATTGTTCCCCTTTGTACTTTCTAGGCTCCACCACCTCCTCTTCAACACTCCAAAATGAGGCTGAACTGGGTGACGATGACGTTTTCACAGTGAGTACACGTCTCCTGTCTCCATTTTTACACATCTCAGTCTGCACTCCAATATTTTCAGAAACACACCTCATTCAGATTTCTACTCTACAGCACAGAAATAATCAAATGAACTTAAAAGTTACATGGGAAAGTGGTCATTAATTTAATTACTTGGGATTCATAATATGCATATTTTGATTCCATGTAGTTATCAAGAATTGGGTTAAATGGTTGCACTTTATTTTACAGCATGGAAATGACCAGGTATTTCTGAATATTGTGTATGATGTGTGTGTACAAAGTTGTAATAAGCAATTAATCATTTTTCGAATATGAAATTAATAATTAAAAAATTGCGGACCAATTATTAAACTTTCAATATTTGATTATCCAGTATATTGCTTCCTCAAAGGCAAAGATGACCATGTTTTGACAGTTAATGAGTTTAAGATTAGCAATTTCATGGTTTCCATTCCATTATGAATTGTTTGTTTGTTTAAATAATTGTAATTGAAATTGAGAAAAAAAAATCAAAAGAAATTGAAAAAGCACTAATTGCTCATTACTAGTACAAAGTGTGTGGTGTGTGTGTCTGTCATGGCCCTATGCTTTTCACTTGGTG
Organism: Argentina silus; assembly: GCF_951799395.1. NCBI lineage: Eukaryota > Metazoa > Chordata > Actinopteri > Argentiniformes > Argentinidae > Argentina > Argentina silus. The sequence goes on from NC_139653.1 coordinate 40,428,153, forward strand.
GATACCCCCCCCCCCCCCCCCCACCACCACCACCACACTCTGTAACCTGAGAACAGGAGCAGCAGGCAGGGTCGCAAGGCCACTTCCTGTGCCCCCCCCCCCCCCCCCAGTAAAACTAACGCTAGCACAAAACTAGCACTGGCAGCTGCGTCCCTGCTTACTGCCACTGTGATTTATGAGAGGGGAGAGAGGAAGTGCCTCGTGGCTCATCTTGACTTTAACTGTCTGTAGGGATTGACCAATGGGAGTTCTCGTCTGAGTTCAGGTATAGAGCAGACAGACATCCACCTCTGGGTCTTCCTTTAGCCTGTACTGTCAGAGGCAACGATGCAATTGCTTAGACTGGATGTCAGTTAGCTTTCAGAGACTGTAGTGTGCATGTGCGCGTGCGTGTGTGTGCGTGTCCCAATACTCATATAAACTTCACATGTCTCCTTTCCTTGATGACCACTGATGGGTGGACTGGGTTTCACCATCTTGCAACATCCTTTGCTATACAGCTTTTGGGGAGATTCTCCCCTTCGAAACTAGGGTTGCACCGATACCACTTGTGAGTATTGGCCGAGTACCAGCCCGATAAAAAAGGCTCTTTCACTTCAATGTGAAATGCTACTGCCATCCCTCGCCTTGCACATTTTGCAACAAGCAGATTTACTGGTGTCTGTCTCTAGCATGAAGTAATTCCAGTCCGCAGACATGGTTGTTATTGTTGTCACCTCTCAGCTGTGCAGCCGTCAGGTCGGCGTTTTCGCAAACCATTTGCGTCATGGTATCGGATCGGTAAATAGCGTTCCCTACCTCCGATTCCCAGTCCAGCATTTTAGAACAATATCGTCCTGATAACGATGCTCAACATCAGCTATGTGCATCTCTACTCGAAACACACACACACACACACACACACACACAGACACACACACACAGACACACACACACAGACACACACACACACACACACAGACAAAGATGCATCCTCATCCTTCTAACACATGTTCACACCGCGAAACACACTAACACATGTTGGCCAGGAAGGGGGCGATCATTGCCAGACCCCACCCCTGCCACCTCAGCTCGTGTTGGTGACCTTTCCTAAAGTTAGCAGTGGTCCAGTCCTGTGCAAGGGGGGGGCGAGCGGCTGCAGACAGGGGAAATGTAGTGCTAGATTTACTGTCTGTGGGGGAAGGGTGGGGTGAGGGGCTAGGATGCACATTCTTCCTAAATTATTCTTCATTGGCTAACCTATACTTAACCTGATTTCCCCCTTCCAAAAACTATTTTAGTTCATTCAGAATAGGGGTGTGGAGCCTTTGAGTGTCTCTCTCTCTCTCTCTCTCTCTTTCTCTCTCTCCTGTGTTTTGTGGGCTGCAGTATACATAGGAGAGGCAGGTCTGTGTTTTGAATCATCCTGAGTAGGCCAGGCTAGAGCAGACTGACAGACATGCAGACATGCTGTTGGGTTCGCCCCCTGGCAGACCAACACAGACCCAGTAACCTCGTCCCCAGGCTATTGCGCACTGCACACATAAGCCTGGAATAATGACTCAAACCTGGCCTTAGTGGGAGTGAATTTACTGGCTATGTGCCATCCGTTTTCAACGCTTTTTCTTTTGGCCAAGTTTGACACGTTGGTCCACTAGACCCTTTGAGCATTTGGTCTGGGAAGTGTCTGGGATCAAGAGTACACACCCAGGGACCTGCAGCCTATGTGGTAGATCTGCTGGCCACAGAGTAAGGACAATACACACACACACACACACACACACACACACACACACACACACACACACATATACTGTGGATAGCTCAATATTGTCCACAGCATAAGGACATGGACACACACACACTGTGCTGGCCAGATCATAAGGCCCGTACAGAGGAACACAAATGCAGGTGTTGTGGGCTGTTTACAAAGTTATCTCTGTCACAAACTGGGAAACTCTGAACCATCTATACAGCAGAGAGAAGATACAAAAACTGTGTATGTGCATGCATGTGTGTGTGTTTATGACTTTGGCACACATGTACACACACTTCCCTTTGGTGGTGTGTGGTGACAGACCAGTTGGAGCGCCACAGCACGACTAAAAGCAAGAATCACATCCAGCGTGTCAGCCAGTATTCTGTGAGCCCTCCGGAGGCTGTCCTCCTGCCTGCCTGTCTGAAATATCTGTCTGAGCACTGCGCTGTGGAGCCTGCTGTGGTGGCCGGCCGTGGCTCACGTGTTTAGTGTCTGGCCAAGGTTTGCCTTGGACCAGGGCCTGAGTGGAAAGGGGACAGAATACCGCACTGGCTGGAAGTAAACCTAGAGAGAGAGGCGGGAGATGGAGTGTGTTGAGAGAGAGATAGGAAGAGAGGGGAGGGTAGTGTGTGTGGAGAGGGGGAGAGGAGTATGACAGACATTGTAAATCTGGCAGTGAAGGAGAGGGAGGGGGAGAAGAGACAGGAATGATGTAAGAAAAAGTGGAGGAATATCTCAGCGTGGAGACGGGAGGAAGGGAGGCAGAATTCAAAAGAGAAAGCTTACTTTTGGCTACCACTGTAGTTAAAATATTTCTTAGTTGGGTTTTTTGTCACAGAAAAAGTAACATTTTGGTGTAAATGTGGATTGATTTAGCACTAACTAAAACTGACAGACCAGTGACACTTCCTGTTTTTCCAGCCAGGAAGCCAAAAGAAAGTCCTGTGAGGCTGTAACACTTCCTGTTTGTTCTGATTATCCAATCAGAACGCCAGTGACATTTCCTGTTTGTGTTTATCCAATCAGAATGCCACAGACAGCTCCTCAAACTCCTCCCAGAGACTAGAGACCTCTTTGCAGCAGCTGGAATCCTCCCCCTACCCCCACAGACACAACCGCATCCTGGGTCATCGGCATGATCTCCACGATCCCAATAGGCTATCAGACCACTATTTCCCGGATCAGGTAAGCCAATGGGAAAAGGTTGAAGTTGCCTTCTAGACATGATCTAAGCTCAGCTGGTTTTCACTGATGGGGATCCTAGGTCTGTTGAGAGTTGGGATATGGGGGGGATTTGTTCAGTAGAAATGGTTGTCTGTCTTCAATGATGCTCTATTTTCTCTTATGGCTATGAATTGGTGAAAAGGTTCTGGTCTGACAAGTTCCTATATTAGGTTGGTGAGGGAAACCGAGCAGTAGAGTAGTATATTGGGACAAAGAATGTCTATCTTTAAATCAGAATGCCAGTAGGCCTATTACGTGAACTTGTGTTTGATTTTGTAATACAAGTCTGTTCTTTATGTGAGCAACTGCCTTCGAATACGAGCCTCCTATACATCAAAAGACAATTAGCCTGCTGAGCTATAGTCGAGGCATTAGCTTAGGGAGCCAGTACAAGTCTTCAGGTCTCAGGCCAGGCTTCATTAACTAAACTAGTTCTTACATATAGAGCTATTGAACCATGAACCCTTGACCTGTTGCCCAAAACCAGTCCCAGTCACAGCACTATGGTCAGTATTTCTATTTCTGTCTTGACTTCCTCCGTGTACCAAGGACCCTTAAGTCTGACCCTCATCCTCTCCCTCCTCCTCCTCTCCTCTCTGTAGTCACTATCCCGGCTCCCTCGCCATGTAACCTTTCAAGAGGAGGAGGAGATTGTTCGCATCAACCCCCGCGAGCGCATCTGGGAGCACACCGAGGAGTACCACCCAGGACACCATCTGGACCACTCCTGGCTCACCGGCTATGAGGACTACCGCCATGCCAACGTTCGCGACAAGTTCATCCAGCCAGACGACTCTGAGTCCTATGTCCACTTCGCCAAGAGCGAGCCCCACAAACACGACTACACCTACCCCCTTGCCCCCGCCGAGCTTCTAGACTCTGACTCCGACCCCTCCCTCAGACCGTTCGCCAACAAGGACGACAGCTCACACCACCATGTTTCCTCTGTGGTCTCCTCACAGCCACGCTCCCTCCTCCCGGGATCAGCTCCTGGGGACAAGGGGCGGAAGGTGGCGGGGGACCGGCAACGTTTGCGGTGCCGGTACTGCGGCGAATTATTCTTCCGCAGCGACAACCGACGAGGACAGTGCCAGGATGCACCGGACCCGATACGGGCGTGTGTCCATCGGGCCAGCTGCATGTGGCTGGCCGATACCATGCTCTACCACTGCATGTCAGACCCTGAGGGCGACTACTCAGACCCCTGCTCCTGCGAGGGGGCCGATGGGGATGAGGGGGATGGGGGGCAGCTGGGCCCACGCTGGGCAGCCCTGCTGGGGTTGTCTCTGGTGGCTCCATGCCTGTGCCTCTATCCGCCTCTACATGCATGCCACTGGGTAGGTGTGGCATGTGGATGCTGTGGGGGAAGGCATAAGGCCACAGGGTGACTGCACCTGAAAAATACCCGAAATCATGGCCAAAAAGGCACAACGCCAGCACAGGGGAGGGGGGGGGGGGGGGGAAGGGAGTTTTTTATGCTGTTTTGCGTTTGGTTTTGCGATTTGTTCAATTCCAGATGGACATGAGAGGGAAAAGAAGACAATCATTCTGCCCATTTCTGAAACAGCTTAAAGATAAGCTCCTCCCATACTCTCTCTCTCTCTCTCTCTCTCTCTCTCTCTCTCTCTCTCTCTCTCGCTCTCCCCTCTCCTCTAGTCTCAAACATAGCCGTCTCTTTCAGCTCCTAAGGAGGGACTGCACTGTTAATCAGGGGGCTCTTGTTTATAACTGACTTATATGTAATGTATCACACATATACAGGTACTTTGTTTCACACTTGGTGTTGAATTTGAAGAACTTGAATTATTTGTTTTGCGTATGTCATGTGTGTTTGGTAGGAGCTCCCATTCTTTGGTTTTTATGTTGCCATGCCACAGTCGGCTCAGTCCAGCTCCCCCCCGGAAGCATATGACTGACTGGTTGATAAACTAGCATTCTGTTCCCAAGTCCTTAAACTGAACAATAACTACAAGAGGCCTGATACACTACACCTGTAGAAATGTGTGAAGAGTGCCTGAACGTTTGTGTTTTCACTACAGCCTCCGCATAAACTGTTTACCAGTGAATTGTTGTTATTGTCTGTTATGCTATATTTACATAAGCTGCAGTATCAGCATAGATAAGGTTAAAGTGAAATCTTACAATGAAACCACAAACATTTGCACATACTGCACATCCTACACTATGGTTGGTCATCAGGCTAGTTTTGATGCCTCAATATCCAAAGGTTATTTTATGTTTAATTTATTTTCTCACTGAATGAGACACCAGCCAAAGGAAGCATGGTACATCATGAAACCAACATGGCTAGGGGCTGCTAAGAAGCTAATGCTTCTTTCCTTTCTTGATGTAATCACTGATGTAACACAGTTGGATATGATAAAGCAAATGTTTCACATGGCTTTCACCAATCAATGTCACATCAGATCAGTGATTACATCAAGGAAGGGGGGATGGAGGGATGCATTTTCAAGGTATTCAAATTGTGCCTAGTTCTTCACTAAAGCCGGGAACACGTTACACAGTTTTCTTTCCTTCTGTTATAGCAGATACAATAAAGATACAATGCAAATTGGGAGTTGTAATAATTATGTTGTAAGATGCAAGGCATTGCTATTTAAATGTTTTGGGTACGTGTCAAAATAGTAAACACTTTCGGTAAGTGTTAACCTATTTAACCATACCTTTAAGACAGAAATAGGGGTTGCAACAGTTTATTATCTGGTATTTACTGGGAAACTAAATGGTAAAGGAGTAAATTACATAATACATATAATGTACATAATATTCTACTTCTAGGTTAACTACAGTGACAAATACCAGAAAGTGCCAAATTGTTACCAAAAAGCTACCAATTTTGTTGAGAAGTTACCAATTGTGTAGAATACTTTCAAATAATTACTAGGAAGTACCCAATGTAAGATATTAATGGTAACATCACAGACTATGAAGTGGTAACTTACCATAATGTCTTATTGAACACTTTATGCTATGAAATTCTTTTTCAAAAAGGTTTTATAGGCACAAGGTACATGTTATGGTTCTGAGGCACTGTGTTAATGTTTATGCAGTTTCAAAGATTTAATTAAGCTGCAGGAAATAAATAAAGTATTTTTATAATATATGATAAATTAAAATGACTTTTTGTATTGAGAGTAAAATATAGATTTCTGCCTACCTACCAGCACTGTACAATCAGTTTTGTTCATACACCACTCCTCTTATCTATTCTACGCTAATTCACGCCCCTGTCCTGTCCGTGCTGTTTACCTAGCCACTTTCACCACTTATTATTTTCTAAATAAAAAGCAAAAGTTAATTTGCCTAATATTATATTTTATCATATTTTATATGCCAAATCCCCCCGCCCCCCCAAAGTCTAATTTAAAATGTTAATTTGGACATGATCTGTCAAATATGCAATTTGAATACTGGTACATTGACTTGTTTTTTGTTTAGAAAATGCTAATATTTGCGGATGGTGGCAGTGGCTACATAAAAAAAAAAAAAAAAAAAGTGTAAATTGCACTCCTTGTCCACATAAGAAATGTTTGTTTCTTTGGGGGGGTGAACTATCCCTTGACTTATTTAAAATGTTGATGCTACATGTCATAACTATGTAATTTACAGCCTTGTCACCTTTCTGTGTATTTCATACAAATATGATGTCCAGAATCACAAATGGTGCATTGTTGCTTTATGCAGTTTACATGGCCATTCCAACTCATCTGCATTGTTAAATAAATATGTTGATTGTTACATACCAAACGCAGCATACAGAGTACTCAACAATAACAATCAGCAAAAGTGCTTGAGAATGTCATTTTGCACACTGGCTGTTGGTTGTTCACAGCCAATGGGCATGTCTGTTCTATGCATTCTCTCTGTGTGTGTGTGTGTGTGTGTGTCTATCTATGTATATCTATTTGTCTATCTATCTATCTGTCAGTCAGTGGGTATATATTTCTTTGTGTCACTCCCCCTTTTCCACAGCTATCAGTCATGGGTTAAGAAGTGCTATGTGTAAGTGTCTAATCTGTGGTAAGCAAAAAACCAAAACCGAAAAGCGTTCCTCTGTCTTGTGCAAAAGGCTGGCTACTGCAAATGTCAAAACCGTTCTAAAGTGCCTGAAAGCATAGCGTTCCTCTTTCTCTTTATGTATTAAAAAATAAATTGCAATTAGATAAGCCTCCCTGTTATGATTACATATATTTTTTATGATACATATTTTTAACCTCTGTAAAAAATTACAAAAAAGAAGAGCAAAAATATATATAGATATATATCAAGTGTATGTTGTACAATTGTATTTCCATTGTGTTTTTTGTAACTGTTTCGTATATGTACAATATATGTGGCTCTTGTTTTGAAAAGGAACAGAAAGTTCTTTGTAGATAGCTATGTACAGCAGGGTGGCCTGGCCTGAGAGGAATCAAGTCATTTGTGTCTTACCTTCTGCCTCCAATAAAATGAGAGAAACCAGTGAAACCATACACTTGTCATATCCCTTTACGTTCTTGATCGTGATTAGTATGACTCTGGCAGCAGCAGAACCCAAGGCCTAGAGGTGTGTATGATGACAGTCTAGAAAGAAAGAAAGAGAGCCCCACACTCCAATTGCTCCAATGCGAATTATTTATTAAACCAACGTTTCAGCAGCAAGCTGCCTTCTTCAGGGTTTCAATCCTGTATAACAGTCTAGCATATAGACACCAGCAAAAGTAGCATTATCTTCCTTTTTCACTCTCCCTGAGTTCATCTCTATATTCTTAATTGGCTTCGTCTCCTTGTTTCCTTTTCATATTCTCCTCTGATGTGAAAACATGTCAACCCTATCCACTGGTAAAAGGTTTTCTAATGTAACAATTACCATTCAATATCCTAATAATAAAGAGATATTTAAGAATATGTTTTTTATATACGCAAATATAACATGGCTACTGTCTTTTCAATTTTATCATAAATATGTTTATTTCAAGACAGCAATCATTTTATATGAATTAATGTATAATAATAATGGATATACAGTGCCTTCGGAAAGTACTTTTTCCACATTTTGTTGTGTTATAGACACAATTTAAAAGAATTTGCCATCAATCCACACACAACACCCCAGAATGACAAAGCGAAACGTTTTTTTTGACATTTCAGTACATTTATTAAAATTGAAATACAGAAATACCTCATGTTCATGTAACACTTTTAAAATTAGCTAAATTTTAAGAGTGTCATAGCAAAGGGTCTGAATACTTATGTACATGAGGTATTTCAATTTTAAGAAATTCACTGAAATTTCTAAAAACCTGTTTTTACTTGGGGCATTGTGTGTGGATTGATGCCAAGTTCTTTTCATTTAATCCATTTTAAGTGGAATTTATAACACAACAAAATGTGGAAGAATACTTTCCGAAGGTAAGTCTTTGTTTGTATTTAGTCAACATTGCAATTGAAGGTGAGGAACACATTTAGAATGACTGAGATTCCCCTTCCGTTCATATCAGCTAAGAGAGGTCTGACCCCAAAAGTAACACGATGAACGTACTTATAAATCACTTTTCTTTATTTAAATCAGCGTTAGGCAGTTATGCTATGAACAATACAAGAAAATAAAAACAAAGACAGTAACATAAAACATGAAAGATCCAGTTAACAAGAACTGCGCTTGGCACTGGATAGACATTTATGGAAAAAAATATATATATTTCATACAGAAAAAAGTGCCTCCAATACACATCATATAGATCGTGGGAGCAAAAACGTACATACCAGTCTTTACAATGTCTCAATGTCAATTGTACACCCTATTGATTTACCCATGTTGCCATAATATTGTATAAGACCCTGCCCACCCCTGGCCTTTCAAGCTCATGTACCGTCACTCATGTAAAGGGGCTATGTCCCTTATAAATCATCATCATCATAATCATAATCATCAGTTCTTCATAAAAACAGAGAGGAAATTCCATATGACATGCACTCCATTTAAAATGGTAGTTGTAAACCGCAAAAAAAAAAAAAGGTAAACAGAACTCCAACAGTGGGAAAAAGCTAAAGAAAAATAAGCTCCCAGAAAAATAAAAGAATAATCATGGTATATAAAAACATTATTAAAAACAAGGGGCCTGTTCAGGAGGTTGTAACCTCAGAACATTCCGATAGAAATGTTCAGTGTAGAACATCTATGAGCATCTGTCGTGGACGAGGGAGTCTGAACGTTCTGAACGTTTCACTTCATTGAAAACACCCATTTTCAGTTCATTGAGTTGGAATAGGCTCTTCTCTAAAAGGGACCAGCTGATGCCTGGTTGAGGTGGACCCTGATTATGACACCTTGGATGGGGGCGTGTGATCCGATTGGTTCCCCTAGCCTGGGTGCAAGTGTCAGCCAATCCCCACTCAGCCTCCAGACCCTGCCCTCAATGCACTGTATATAGATCTGAAAGGATTGGTCAGTTGTAAGCCATATTATGACAATTCCACCTTAGACCATCAGAAAACATGATGGAGCTTCTACCATATTGATTATACCCATCCGATTCTATAGGGATCTTTCAAGTGCATAGAGGGCAGAGCTATATTTGAACTAAACACCTGTTTCTACTGTGGCCAAGCAATCATTGTCTGGTAGGCCTCCAACGTGGTACAGAGACAGTCAGACACCCAGGCTAGGGTTCTCCAAGGAACAGTAGAAACCAGTGGTGCATCTCAATAGTCTAAAGTGGCTTGCTCTCCTTCCCTTCACATGCACAGATCTGACAACACAAGGCGGGTGAAATTCAATGAGGCTAAACATCTTCCATCTTGGATGGAGATCATTGAGATGCACTCTATGACTCCACTACTATGAACCCATTCCCCATCCTAAAATAAACTCTTCTAGGCCATCAGTAGGGAGGGAGAAGGGGAGAGGAGAGATGGCATGATCCCTCCACCACTAATGGCGTGATTGTGTCATATCGAGGCAAAAAAGAGAAGGAATATGGATAAATAGATAGATATACTCTGCAGTAGGGGAGAGAGTGTGTGTACTTCGGATGATCATTCTTATTTTCAATAACACATAAGACGCCCTTCTCATATACCTCTCTAATGAACCATCAGTGAGTGTGTCGAAATGGTGTGTATGTTTTTATCTGACGGTCACTCCTAATTTCTCCAACACACGGACGCCCTTCTCCTGGTACTCCTCCCTGGTCAGCCAGAAGTTGTCCTTATCCTTCATGATGTCAGCCAGCACGGCTCCCCCCAGGAACACCATGTGTTTACGGCGCGGGGGATCCTCAATACGGATCTTAAATTTCTGAGAGAGGAAAAGGAGCCGGGAGTTCATAATGTTTTCACAGACCAGGAGTGAATATCACAGTACTGCTGTCATGGCTATCAGTGTGACCAAAGCTCCACCTAGTGGGTATCATATACATTGCAAGGAGTTAGCTTGATGAAGAGTGTGTGATGGCGGAAGTGTGAGATTTGGTGTTGATGATCATATACATTATTCTGGCTACATTATACGCAGACATAACACACTGGGAGAGGGTGTGTGTGTGTGTGTGTCTTTCTCACCGAGAGTTTGTCCACGTCTCCTTTGAGCACACGTTCCAGGTAAAGCTGCTTGAGCTCCCTCTCTAGTCGAGAAGGCAGGCCAGGGTACATGGTGGAGCCCCCCGATAACACTATGTGTTTGTAGAACTCAGACCTGAGAGAGTGAGAGAAAAAAAGAGAGATGGGAATGAGACAAGGGTGAGAGAGAGAGAGAAAAAGAGAGAGATGGGAATGAGAAGAGGGTGAGAGAGAGAGAGACAGGTCAGAGGTTGTAGGAGGAGGGAGGAGGAAGAATCTTGGAGGAAGAATCTTGGGGTGATCCTTGACAACCACTTATCCTGTGCAGCGAACATTATAGCGTGTAGATTCTTCTTCTACAACATCAGAAGGATACATCCATTCCTCACGAGAGAAGCAGCACAACTCTAGGTCCAGGCACTTGTGATCTCCCGCCTTGACTACTGCAACGCACTCTTGGCCGGGCTCCCCACCTCCGCCATCAGACCTCATATAGAATGCTGCTGCCCGTCTGGTGTTCAATCACCCCAAATTCTCCCATGTCACCCCCCTCCTCGGCACCCTTCACTGGCTCCCGGTAGCAGCTTGCATCAGATTCAAGACCCTGGTACTCGCCTACCAGGCGGCAAAGGGAACAGCCCCTCCCTACTTGCAAGCAATGGTCAGCCCCCAAACCCCTGCCTGATCACTCCATTCTTCCACCTCAGCTGGCTGCCTAGCAGCACCGCCTCTATGAGGACGCAGCAGTCACACTATTCAGTCACGACTTTTCACTGTCTTGGCACCCAGGTGGTGGAATAAGCCACTGTTGTCAGGACTGCAGAGTCACTACCTATCTTCCGCCGCATCTTGACTGTCCCTCCTAAAGACCTCTTCACCCCCCACTATCCCCTGTACAGTTCCACTGTTTATAAAAACATTTAAAAAACAAAAAAGAAAGAAAGAAAGAAAAAAGAAAGAAATCCTTCCTTCTTCTAGCATTGAGACTGCCAATGGCCCCTGGTCCTAGCATAGATTTTTTTTTTCTTATGATGACTGATGTATAGATGATTCACTTACTTAAGACAAATGTACTTGTTGTAAGTCGCTTACATTCACAAATATGTTAATATAAAAGGCTGAGAAGACATCCAGAATGATCACTCAAATCCACTTATATGGTAATATCTGGTAAGTAGGGGGGGGGGGGGGGGTCTCTGTGGGTTCTTACCTGGCAGCGTGTGTATATGTGAGCACACTGGTGGATGTGTGTGCGCAGTGTGAGTGTGCATGTATGTACGGGTGTGTCGGTGTGTGTGTGTGTGAGTGAGTGAATGAATGTGTGAGTACAGCGAGGTCTTGCCTGGTGTCGATGTCAGCTGCCTGGATGGTGTTGAAGAGTAGCTCAGCCACCCCTACTCCCTCCACGTTGATGAGGTGGGGCTGGAACAGAGCCTCAGGGGCCTCAAACCTCTCCCCTCCCACCTTTATCAGCCTGCCATCAGGCAGCTAGAGAGAGATCAAGAGAAATGCGCTTCATTATAGAGAAAAATAGAAAGTCAGAGGGGTATGAGTGTTTCCGTACATGTTTGAGGTGTGTGAGATATGCGGGTTTCTAGAGGTGTGCGTATGAGTGGGTACGTATGTATGTGTGTGTGTGTATGTATGTATGATGAGTGTAGGCAAAAGTAGTAAGATGTGTATAGGATGTGTGTGGTTGTGGTTGGTGTATGTGGCCATAATGGCTCCATTCAGCTGAGCCCAGAGGGAGGAAGCGGAATACTGCCCAGCCACCGCTGTGTTGTGGCCACACAGGAAATTATGTCACACACCGCCCAGGGCCCCTCAGCCACCCCCTTGGCCACACTGTACTGCTTGTTTCCACACACACACACACACACACACAGGTGACGTTCTTGTTCTTAGATCAGGTGATCTGGAGGGCTTTGGAAAGGATACAAATGGTTAGCACTTCCTCCTTACTCACGATATCCAGCGATCACATCGTCTGACATTGCCGATATTTAGCCACTGTCCTGTCTCTACTAGATGCATTTTTCCAAAAAGCATGCTTGGCAGCAAGTTTGCTGGTAGCCAATCCAGAACCAGACAATTTCTCTCTGCCTCCGGTAATTTTGTAATTTTGTTGACTCATCAGTTCGTTCTACCTTTAAGAAAGCAGGGTTAGGACTGAACATTGATATGCCTTATATATACAGTGCCCTGCGTAAGTAATGGAACAGTGAAGCATTTTTTCTTCTTTTGGCTACACTCCAAAAGTTTGGATTTGAAATCAAAGAATTACTATAAAGTTAAAGTAGAGATTATCAGCATTCATTTTATTGTATTGGTTTGACCATTCAGAAATTACACCACTTTTTATGCATAGTCCCCCTATTTCAGGGCACCCAAAAGTAACGTGACAGAAATGTCCAAATTAAGCACTCATATTTAGTATTTGCTCAACAATCCTTTGCATGCAATAACTGCCTGAAGTCTGTGACCCACTGACCCCACCAGACGCTGGGTATCTTGTCTGTTGACACTCTGCCAGGCCTGTACTGCAGCCATCTTCAGTTGTTGTTTCTTTTGAGGTCTTTTTGCCTAAAATCTTATCATCAGGAAATGAAATGCATGTTCAATTGGATTTAAATCTGAAGATTGGCTTGGCCAGCCAAGACCTTTCCACTTTTTGGCTCTGATGTATGATGAAGCACCATCCAATTAGTTTAGAGGCATTTGCTTGCACTCGAGCAGACAAGATTGTTTCTGTACACTTCAGAACATATTCTGCTGCAGTTACAATCATCAATTAAGACAAGTTAGTAAGTTCTAGTGGCAGCTATACATGGCCAAACCTGCACCCCCTGCACAGTTTTACAGATGAGGTGGTATGTTGTAAATCTTGGGCAGATCCTTTTTTCTCCAAACTTTCCTCTTGCAATCACTCTGGTACATAATAATATTCATCGTATCTGTCCACAAGACCTTTTTCCAGACCTCTACAGGCTTTTTAGGTACTTTATAGCAAACTGTAACCTGACCATCATTTTTGAGGATAACTAGTGGTTTGCACCTTGCAGTAAAGCATCTGTAGTTTGGCTGGTGACATTCAGTATTTTGCAGATGGTAGTCTCTGACACATTGACACCTACCTCCTGGAGAGTGTTCCTGATCTGTGGTACAGTTGGTTTTTTCTTAATTATGCTGAGCATTCTTCAGACATTCACTATGGATGTCTTCATCAGTTTGTTTGCGATTGCTGAGCTCACTAGTGCTTTTTTTCCTTTTTCTTTTTAATGATGTTCCAAACCGTTGATTTTTGGCCATGTTTCAGATTTTTCAGCCTAATAATGACTTCCTTGATTTTCATTGACACCTCTTTGGGTCTCATGTTGACAGACACCAATAGCAGACTCCAAAAGGCAAATGCAAAGCCTAGAATCAATACTAGACATTGACAGCTCCCTTATGCCTGCACAATTGATGTGACAGAACACACCTGACTTACTAGAAACACCTCTCAAGCCAATTGTCCCATTACTTTTGGGTACCCTAAAATAGGGGGACTATGCATAAAAAGTGTTGTAATTTCTGACTGGTGAAACCAATATGTACACAAATACCATCAAGTAAAAGCTGACAATCTCTACTTTAACCTCATAGTAATTGATCTGATTTAAAAAAAAAAAAAAAAAAAAAAAAACTCTGGATTCTAAACTCTGAGGGCTGTTTAATGAGCAGAGGCTGTGACCGTATGGGACTCCATCAGTGTTTCAAGCATATAGACTGACCGTGTAGGACTCAACCAGCACGGTGGTCTCCAGGGCCAGCTTCTGTTCCTGCTCAATGTTGTAGCCCACATAGCACAGCTTCTCCTTCATCATCCTCACTGTCTCAAAGTCTGCAGAGTGGTTGAAGGCATAGCCTCTCAGCAACAGAAGCTGAACCAGAGAGAGAAAGAGAGAGGGATGGATGGCTGCTGTCAGTATAAACCATCAAAGGGTAAGAACTTAAAACAAAATTAATTGTGAGTTCAGGGTAGTGAGATATCTTGCAGAGGGAGCAGAGATGGCAGGTGATGACACACACACACACACACACACACACACGAGAGGTAAGCTACCTTGATGAGGTAGCGGGTGATATCTCTCCCGGCAATATCCAGGCGTCGGGTCAGATGGGGCAGACTGAAACCCTCATACACCGGGCAGATGTGTGTGACGCCGTCGCCTGAGTCCACTACCACGCCAGTCAGTAGGCCTGAGGGACACACACAAAGATAAATACACACAATAAAAAAATCTACAGTGACTGCAAGAGGGTTGGGTTGGGGCTTAAAGTGAGATGCTAAATGAGGACTGAAGGGGTTTGTGTGTCTTCCTTACCTTGAGCGTACAGTGTCAGCACAGCCTGGATAGCAATATAGACCCCTGAGAACTGGTATGTCTCAAACATCACCTAGGGGACAGAGAGGAAAATGAGTAGGACAGTGGGGGGAGAGAAAGTGAGAGAGGAGAGAGGAGAGAGGAGGGGGATTATGTGAAGCTGTGTGCATGCAGTGTTGAAAAATAAACAGATTATTCTGAAGCGTTTGTGGCATTATCAGATGGCTGCCATGGCCTAAGGGAGACAGAGCAGCTGGGAGACACACACGCACGCACGCACACACACACGCACGCACGCACACACACACGCACACGCACACACACACGCGCACACGCACACACACACGCACACACACACACACACGATACAATAGGCCGGAGTTTAGGAGTTGGCCACCGGTGTGACCAGTACTGCGATGGCACGAGTGAGTTTTATTTCAGGTCATTCACCTCGGTAAAACAACCACCAGGTTGTTATCGTTGAGTATAATGGATATGCTAAAGTGTGTTGTGTGTTTACAAACATTGCCGCCTGATGAATTATGTGAAGAGTATGTTATGAGTTGTTGTTTCAATTTGGAAAAAGACAAATTATTGTCTGGCCGGAGAAATTCTCAATGATGTCGTTGGATAAACCTTAAATTAGAATAAATCATGTCTTCATCAGAATCAGAATTATTTTATTTGGCCAAGTATATTTGCACATACAGGAAATTGACTTGGTGAGGTTGGTGCATGGGACATAAAAAATAAAAGCAAATATTGACAATAAATTTACAAAATAGCAAAATATTAACAAAATAGCAATAACAAATTTACAAAAAAGAACAGCAAAACAATACATTTTGTAGGCTGTGCGGGGCTAAGTGGCAATGAGGCTAGAGGCTGTGAAATGGGTATGGGGCATGTACACTATAAATTAGAATAATTTTAAATAATTATAAATTAAACTGGTCAGTGCTGACTGAATGGTCCACTGCAGTCTGCCTTTGTCCTTGGCAGTGGAGGCAGCGAATCAGATGGTGATCGATCAGCTGAGGATGGACTCAATGATGGCTGTGTAAACCATCACTTTCTGCGGCATGTTGAATTTCTTCAACTGCCGCAGGAAGAACATCCTCTGCTGGGCCTTCTTGATGGTGGAGGTGATGTTCTCCACCCACCTGAGGTCCTCTGAAATCACTGTCCCCAGGAATCTGAATGACTCCACAGTGTTAACTGGGGAGTCACACATGATGAGGGGGGCAGTTGGGGCAGGGCTCCACTTGAAGTCTGCTACCATCTCTATAGTTTTTAGGGCATTCAGCTCCAAGTTGTTCTGGCTGCACCAGGAAGCCAGGCTGTCAACGTCCTCTCTGTAGGCGGCCTCATCCCCATAGGAGATTAATCCAATGAGGGTTGTGTCATCTGCAAACTTCAGGAGTTTGACAGAAGGGTGGCCTGAGGTACAGCTGTTGGTGTAGAGCAGTGTTTCGCTGAGGAGCTCATACTCCCTGCTGCTCTTGATATGGTGTCCACTATGATTGATGAGACGAGCGCCGCAAAATTGAAGGCAATCCCTCTGTCCAATGACACAGTTGCAAGACGTATATGCGACATTTCAGAGGATCTCGAAGAACAACTCGCAGAGAAGCTAAAAGACACACGTTTCGCATTAGAAGTCGACGAGGCTACTGACGGTAATAAAGACTGTTTGTTTATTTCCTATGTTCGCTATGTCAACTCCGAGTCAATGAGTGAAGATCTACTGTTTTGGAAGTATGTCAAAAGCAGAGCCACAGCTGATGAGCTCTTTGGGATTCTTGACAGTTACCTGACAGAACACGGACTGAAATGGGAGAACTGTGTGGGCTTTTGCTCGGATGGCGCACAGACCATGTCAGGGAAAAGAAGGGGACTGCGCACACTCATTGAGAGAGTCGCGCCCAACGTGAAATGGACACACTGTGTCATTCATCGAGAAGCGCTAGCTTCAAAGCAGCTTAGCCCCGAGCTAAACAAGGTTTTGACCGAAGTTATTAGCGTGGTCAATTTCATCAAAACCCGACCCCTAAAAGCGTGCATGTTCTCTGCACTTTGCGAGGAGATGGGAGCTGGACACTCCGCTGTACTGTTTCACAGTGAGGCCAGGTGGCTCTCTCGGGGTAAAGTGCTGTCGCGAGTCTTTGAACTCAGAGAGGAGATTCGGGTGTTTTTGGAGGAGGAGAACATGCAGGAGTCTGCAAGCAAGTTCAGTGACGAACAGTTTCTGATGAAACTGGCCTACCTCAGTGATGTGTTTGGAAAGTTGAATGAATTAAATCTGCAGCTTCAAGGAAGAGACAAACACCTACCTCATCTTGCAGACAAGATAACTGCATTCACTCGAAAGCTGGAGATGTGGGGCAGGCGCCTTGAACAAGGAAATACTGATGCCTTTGAAAATCTCACTGAATTGGCTGAAAACAGTACTGAAGCTCCCACAGTCATCCCCTGCCTCAAGCAGCACATCGCTTCCCTGGGAGAGTTATTCAAGAAATACTTCCCAAACAACGGTGCTCAGTATGACTGGGTGATGGATCAATTCAACGCAGAAGGTTGGTATTTTATTTTGACTGACTAATTATGACTTGTGCTGTAAATACATTTTATTTATGCTGTATGTATGATAAATAAATAAATAGCCTATACTTACTGTAATGAATTGTTGTAAAATTGATTTTTGTTGTGTTTAATGTGCAGTTACAAATACATTTTGTATTATTTTGCCTATATGCAGCACCTGCCGATTTCAGCTCTGTTGAAGAGGACCAGTTCATTGAGCTGACATCGGACTCCACCCTGAGGCTGAGGTTTATTTCTAAAACGACGAGTGAATTCTGGCTTGGTGTGGAGAAGGAGCATCCACTCGTAGGGCAGAGGGCAGTGGGCATCCTTCTTCCTTTCGCCACCTCCTATCTTTGTGAGATTGGTTTTTCAGCTGTAGCCTCACTAAAAACAAAGCACAGATCGAAGCTCAACATTGAGCGAGTGGCGGTATCAAGCCTGCAACTCCGCTTGGAAAAAATGTGCCGTGTAAAGCAAGCCCACTGCAGCCACTAGGCCGCTGTGAAAGACTCAGACATTTTGACTTGTTCATCTTTTTTGCCAAATACCTGCATTTTCTTATTCTCATTTTTTCTCAAGATTGCAAACTGTGATTGCACACATTTAAAAAAAAAAAAATATTATGTTTGACAAAGCACTGTCTGAGTAGCAGTCTGTTGAATTGTATTGTATTTTATTGTTCTAGCTAGTCATTATTTCCCTCTATTTTTGAAACACAGACTTACAGAGCATTGTTATTGACAGATGTTGGGGCTGCACATTTTTTTTTTATAAAGCCTAATGGAGAATAGTTATTGAGTTATTTAAGTACACACTGACAGATGTAGCATGTTGAGAGGCTGCACCTTATATTTTATAAAGCACTTTTTTCTTCATTTTTCTATAAAGACTAATGGAGAATAGTTATTGAGTTACATAATTTTTATTGACAAATATAGCATGTTAAGAGGCTGCACTTGATATTTTATAAAGCACCTTTTTATGACTAATGGAGAATAGTTATTGAGTTATTGAAGTACTTTTGAGAAATAGCACAAAGACTCGTGTAGTAATCTAGCGAACTTTAATTATTACTGTTCAGGCGAAGTGATTGTATTGTATTTTTCTTTGTTTTTGAAAAATAGTCTCAAGATTTCAATAAATTTCATGAGACCCATTTCATGACTCTTTTGTTGGGGCAAGGGGGGGCCCCCAAAAAATATTTCCTCCAAAGGGGGGCCTGACAGAAAAAGTTTGAGAACCACTGGTGTAGAGAGAGAAGAGTAGAGGAGAGAGCACACAGCCATGTGGGGCTCCAGTGCTGATGGTCCGGGGGGAAAAAATGACAAGTGTAACTTTTTTTTTTGTTTGTAACTTTTAGGCTGCTGCACGTGACCTCTTGACTGTGCTTTTTCACCCGTCTGTCATACATTGTGTGAACGAGAGAAGGCTGCCCTTCTGCAAATGTGGACGCTGCACACTATTATGACAGTTTTAATGATAACTTTTAATGATAACAGGCTATTTATCTATCAATTCCTAACTTAATTCTGTAATCAATATGTTACACTATTCATGTCAGACTGCGCTAAACCATTTCCTCCAGTTTCTCTGCGCTGGGAGAGAATGCATGATGATGGCATGAGAGTATATAGGAGTTGGTCCCATTGTTTGGTCCTCGTTAAAATAACCTGATATTTAAACCATTTCCACTCTTCATCTCTGCAATTCATGAGATGCTATAATAAATCTAATCTCTGATAAGTCAAGCTGATAAAGCATATATACACCGGCCGACTGTATATATTTATATCGATTTTTACGTTTCTTTTTTTTCTTACAGAGGTAAAAAATATGTAGCATATTTTGACATTTGCAGTAGCCTTTTGCACAAGACAGAGGTTTTCGGTTTTGTTTTTTGCTTACCACAGATTAGACACTTACACATAGCACTTCTTAACCCATGACTGATAGCAGTGGAAAAGGGGGAGTGACACACAAAGAGCGACCGACCGACCGACCGACCGACCGACCCCACACACACACACACACACACACACACACACACACACACACACACACACACACACACACACACACACACACACACACAGCTAACAACCAACAAACCAAGATTACAACAAAATTACATTCTCAAGCACTTTTGCGCACCTGCGCATACACACACATTTACAAAGATAAGCACATTTTTGAAGCAACAATTAAAGTAATATTACTTCAGACAGACACACACACACCTCTATGATCTTCTCGCGATTCTTGGTGGGGTTCATGGGTGGCTCTGTAAGCAGGATTTTGCAGTTGCGTGAGTCAACGTTGAGCTTCTCGGGGCCGAAGGTGTAGTCCCACAGGTGCTTCATGTCATCCCAGTTCCTCACGATGCCGTTCTCCATGGGGTAGTTCACCTCAAGCATGGAGCGCAGCTCGCTGGCCTCGTCCCCCACCATCAGGTCCTGGGGGGGTCAGAGATGAAAGGTCAGAAAAACTGGATGGATGAGAGCAGTATGGTAGATGACCATTGTGAGTTTCAATTGACAACTGTCACCAACTCTTTCACATGGGCAGGTGAAGAAGA
The DNA here is from genome assembly GCF_951799395.1 of Argentina silus. Lineage (NCBI taxonomy): Eukaryota > Metazoa > Chordata > Actinopteri > Argentiniformes > Argentinidae > Argentina > Argentina silus. The sequence continues at coordinate 40,448,203 of NC_139653.1, forward strand.
GGAGATGGGGAGAGAGGGAGCAGTTTTACACTACTAGTAGCTAGATCAGTTGTAGAGCTTCCCTGAAACATTCTGCTCTTCACAATTAATCCACCATGGCCTCAGTTCCCCTGGTCCCCATCAAGGCCGGTGGTGGCTATGGCAGGGGTGTGCTCAGCCCACCCAAACGTGCGTCTTTGTCCACCCATTCCAGGGGTGTGTTTGAATGTTTAATCTCATATTTATATTTACTGTAGCTCCATATACTATGTCTATCTATTCACTGCCCATAGCCACCGCCGGCCTTGCTACCCCCCTGTCCAAACTTTAATGTCCTTCCTTCCTTCTTTTTCCTAAGAGTAATCTCTGATCTAGCATGAATGGAGTAAGTAATAAAAGGTATGTAAAGAAACACTTTCTTTCATCCATTCTGTTGTATTAGATCAATGATTACTTCAAGGAACAGAGAGAGTAGTAAGAAAGTGTGTATTGGAACAGGACCACAGTGGTCAAAAGAAGCCAGTCAATATGATACTGTATTTGACCCCGCATGCACAAGACAGGAAATCAATAACATGCATTCACTCTCCAGAACCACTCCTATTCTTCTCTGTGTACTCATCTGTCATATTAGTGGCATTTGAACAAGTGTCAGAGCTGCATGCAAGACCAGCAATGAGAGCAATAGGGGCTAGCCAAATGTTAGTCACACAGTTCAGCATTTCATTCTTCCACTGACAATCATCAGACCAGAGCACTGTGCATTCGGCAGCCATTTTATGAGGAATTAAGAGTTCATAGTGTGTGCTTTGCCATTGACAGAGCAACAGTCTGACAATGCCGCCATGTGTTTTCAATGAAGACCCGCTGCTGTCCTGACGCCTGCATTCAGCTGTCTGTCTGTCTGTCTGTCTGTCTGTCTGTCTGTCTAACATCCTGGTTATGGTGCAAGCTTCCTGTATACACACACATCATATCCATTCACAGTCAGGATCCTTTGAGCACAACAAAACAATGAAAGCTAAAGAATGTATGTGAAATTTGAAATGCACTTTGATATGTGTGATATTCATATTCATGACCTATGTAAAAAAAAAAAGGTAGCCTGTTACTGTAATCATGTTATTATACATTATTATACATATTATAGTGCTTTTTACTCCACTCTTAGTACTATTACTACTGTATTACTTTGATACAATTCAGATTCAAAGCTAACCCTAACTTTGAACTTTGAGGTAGTATACTGCATCACAATAACAATAAGTGTGGCTCACATCAAAAGTCTCCCTTAACCATCATCAATTCCAACTGCCCTATGATTCATTGCAGTTAATTCTGCTCAGTCTCGCGTTGCCAGGCAGCAGAATCAACATGAGGGGAAGACTGGAGACAGAGGATAACTTACTCAAGTAGAGATGAGGGGGAACTGCATTAGTGAAAGACTGGAAGCTGACACTGGTTTGTGTGTGCCTGTCTTTAGAATTAGTGACTAGCACAATGCAGATCAGAAGTCAAGATTTAGAGAATTACAGAATCAGCCAGGTCTTAAAATAGATAATGAATAGAATAAACACAGTCAAATTAATCCAAGTTGAAAAAACACTCAAACTAGTAGAAAAGCAATTAAGTGAACTTCAGTGGATCACAAAACAAACCAACTATACATTGAAATTGTGCAAAAAAGCCACTCAAAATCTGATAGAGACAAAACACAGCATCACTCTCTCCCTACCAGGAAACAAGGGCACAGAGACACACACCAACCTGCACTTACCATCTTCTGGGTATCCTACTTCACCATGAGAGGACAGAAGGGGGAGGGAGGAGGAGAAGAGGGCATAGAGTGTGGCTCATACCAAAAAGTGGCTCACATCAAAAGTCTCCCTTATCCATGACAGGGAAAAGAAGAGAAGAGAGGAGAAGTGCAACCCTTGTAATGTCAAGAAACAATCCCTTGATTCTACCCCCGTAGGTACTTACTATAGAAAGTCATCAAACCCTGTGAAATCTTTACCTTTTGTCACATTACACGCTGGAAATTAAAATAAATCAAATCTAACTTTTTTGAGCTGTATGTACACATTATAACCCTCATCATCAAAGTGAAAATAAAAATTTTAAAAATTCTGGATAATTATTAAAGATTAATTAGTGAAATACCTGCTTTGGTTAAGTGATCAGCCCCTTGGAGCAGGGGTGCCCAATACGTCGATTACGATCGACCGGTCGATCGCGTGACATTAAAAAAATCACGTGGTATTAGGACGTGATTTATTTATTTTTACGACGGACATTTGTGCTTCAGCACGGTACGAGGCAATTGAGCCAGTGTGAGTGCGCCACTTGATTGACGTACAATGCGGCCAGTCTGAGATCGCTTCTCTTCTACGGGTCACGTGTCACCATGCATTCACATGTATATATTTTGCAATATATATTTAGCATTTTTTAATGTAGGTAGATCATTTTGACCTGGTTATTTTGAAAGTAGCTCGCAAGCCGAAAAAGTGTGGGCACCCCTGCCTTAGAGTATACCATTATAAACTTGCTCAAGTGCAACCAATCAACTTCCAGATCAAACACCAGGCTAATTGCCCCCCACCTGACATCAATTGTAGTGGTTTTGATTACTTCAGAATAAAACCAGCTGTTTCTTGAGGATTCCACTACTAGAAGTGCATGGTTCTGCAAAGAATTCACCATGGTTGGAAAAGTACTTTCAAAAGGCCTCCGGGATAAAGTTGTAGGAAGGCACAAGTTAGGTGAAGGCTACAAAAAGATTTCGAAGGCTTTAGCTATCCCTCTGAGTACCATTCAGGGAATCATTAAGAAGTGGAAGGCGTATGGCACCACCAACACCTTGCCTAGATCAGGCCGTCCGTCCAAACTGGATGACCGAGCCAGGAGGACATTGATCAGAGAAGCTACCAAGAGGCCAAAGGCAACTTTGAAGGACTTACGTCTTAAATCTTTATGGCTGGGACTGGTCTGTCTGTGCATGTGACAACAATCTCACAAGCTTTACACAAAGCTGGCCTGTATGGCAGGGTAGCAAGAAAGAAGCCTTTTCTGAAAAAGTGCCACACTCAGTCTCGTTTGTGCTATGCAAAAACACACCTGGAAGATTCTGTTGCCATGTGGAAAAAGATTTTATGGTCAGACGAGACTAAGATTGAAGTTTTTGGACTGAACTCCAAGTGCTATGTTTGGCAAAAACCAAACACAGCACTACTGTGAAGCATGGTGGTGGCAACATTATGTTGTGGGGATGTTTCTCTTCAGCGGGGACTGGGCAATTGGTCAGGATTGAAGGGAAAATGGATGCTGCCAAGTACACCCAAATTCTTGAGGACAACCTGCATCCCTCTGCTGAAGATGGGCAGGTCATTCACCTTCCAACACGACAATGATCCTAAACATACCGCCAAAATAACAACGCAGTGGCTTAAGGATGTCCTTGAGTGGCCAAGTCAGAGCCCTGACTTAAATCCGATAGAAAATCTGTGGATGGACTTGAAGAGAGCAGTCCATCGCCGCTCAGGAATTTGACTGAACTCTGCAAGGAGGAATGGGCAAATATTCTCCAATCTAGGTGTACAAAGCTAGTAGAGACCATATCCAAACAGATTGATGGCTGTAAATGCAGCAAAAGGTGGCTCGACAAAGTATTAAATCAGGGGACTGATGACTTTTCCAACCCTGTTATTCTTGTTTTTCATTTTTTATAAATTTTCAGAACTGTCGCCTTTTTTTTCATTAGTTTGATGTTGTATGGCTAAATTTGTACATAAAGCTGGAAAAATAATTTTTTTTAATGGGTTTTGATTTCAGGCTGTACGACAAATATAGTAACTATTTCAAAGGGGTATGATGACTTTCTATAGGCACTGTATGTAGAATCTCTGCTAGCAACGTTCTTCTGAATATTACAAATCACATAATGTCATTTTAGTACTCAATTGTGCAGTGGTTTGTAATTGTAGATTTATTTTAGAGCCAAGGGGCTAGGAGTTGCTTAAGCATTGAGGGTACAGGAGAAGGGCATCACAAAGGGGTTCCTATAGTTGGAGCATGGTGTGGCTTTGTTTGCTGTATGGACCACACATCTGAATATTTGAGCTGAAGGTCTGTATGTCTCACCAAGTCAATTTCCTGTATGTGCAAATATACTTGGCCAAATAAAATAATTCTGATTCTGATTCTGGTATTCAAATAGAAGTAACTGCTTTATGACCACATCATTATCAGAAGGACCTGGAGGACATTACCTTGATCTCGATGTTGCCAACTTTAGCTGTGGAGCGGATGATGGGCCTGCCCACCAGCGCAGGGAAGATGTGCTCTGGGAAGTTGGAGCCTGCATAGCCGCACTTCACAAACTGAGAGAGAGAGAGAGAGAGAGAGAGAGGTTGTGGTCTATGTTCTACTGTTCTACTATTGCTTTGACAACACAGTTTCTCAAGTAGATGTGACACAGTGGGACACACAAACTGACACTTAACAGTCTCAACCGGGACTAATGGCAGTGAATTCAATAAGGTGTCAGTGGCACAGAGCAGGTTCTCAAAAACACCACATTGTAGGGTAGATTCAGCGATGTGACAGCCAGACATAGACAGCACAAGACGTTTCCTTTCCTAGCCTTTTTGGTCACACAGTTATCAAGAGTATTGCCGTGCAGAGACCCTTATGGCTCACCACTGCACATGTGTATGGAAACACTAACGTCTTGCTTTTTTGTATTTTAAGTAATCTCTGCGCTACTCATGGCAACACCATAGTGTCCGTTAAAGCTCCAAGTTAACCAGAAATCGAAATAACCATGGATATCAGCTCTGCTAGATTAGATGATTATCTAAGAGTGAGTGAGTGAGTATGTGTGTGTGTGTGTGTGTGTGTGTGTGTGTGTGTGTGTGTGTGTGTGTGTGTGTGTGTGATCATAGCTGTGGTTCAGAGGCTGGTCTCACTTCCTCTTGGCTCACTATTTCAGCCTTGCCTGTGTGCAACTTTTATCTGCCCACACCGAACAAATGTCCCCTAAAGCTGCTGAGGGAATCTGAATTAGAACGAGTTTTTTTACTTAAGCCCACTCCAAAAGCACCACCTTTCTCCTTCCCATGTTACTCCTTTGGTGTCAATGTGACTAACTGTAACATTGTGGAGCCATATTTTCCTTGCAGCCATCAAGACCCATTGTTGCAACTAGTCTCACTAAGTCAAACTGTTGCCACTATTCATAGGCTACTCAAGGTCCAATGATCAGCATTTGTAGTTTGTTTTGAAACAAGATGTGAGCATAGTGTTCTTACAACGTGCCTAAAAGCCACTTATTGCTGGTTTCAATAGACATCGCTAACTAACTTAGCCTGGCTCTCAGTGTCAACCATAATAGTTCGACTCCCTGGGATTCACACAAGGGCATATCTACAGTACATAGGGTATGGTTAGCCAAAGTCGCTTCTACTATTGGCTTCTGTATATAATCTGATATCTGACTTTGGCGATATCGTGACTGTATGGCAGCGTTTGGCCTAGGCTATACAAGCTATTCCTATGAAAATTCGGACTTTACTTTAGCAAGCCATACACCTTCTGCTTCTATAACCCATGTCACACAGACGTCTGGCGAGACATCCTAATTAACCAAGGCTTGATAACTGATTCATCAGACTGAATTAATGACGTGAGACGCGAGTATAAAAACTGGGCTAGCTGGCCATTGAAAACCTCCAGTGACATCAATACTAAGCTTGCTAGCTATTATTCACACTAGCTACTACGAGAGATGGTCCGATCTTTTCATCTCACTGAATTTACAGCTTTGAAATATGCCAATTTCATGTTCAGCGCTTTGAAGCTAGACTGGTAGCTAGAACTGACGTGACGAGAAATTCCACTGCTTACCCACCCAGTTCGCTCTTTAGCTTGCTAGCGCTGCATCATTAACTTCCTGTTCCAGAGAAACGTTTTCTAGCTGTCATTCTGCCTTGAAAAAACACGAAATTACTCAAAATCAGTCATATACAGCGCTCTGCTCTAAAACTTACCCCAGTTCCATTGTCACAAACCACCACTTTTTTCCCCTGACTGTCCATTTTGCAAAACCCAGGAGCCAGAGGCAAACCTCCCCAGCTCAACTTTACTCGATAAACCGGAAGTCACCACCCCGTCTCTGGGAAGGGGAGAATTTTTCGGTACAATTTACTACTGAAAACGTTCTTTTTCCATTCCTTCCAAGAATTATATACTTCCTTGTTTGTAGGTGCCATATTTTCATCAATCGATTATGGGCCTTAGGATATCCTTTACTCCTCCATAATCTGATAAAATACAAGGATATCACAGATAACCCTAACCCTAAATCACATACAAAAAACACTAGCGGATAAACTCCCCCTAAATAACAGTGATTGCATTTTGTGACGGGATTTAACTGAAGTCTGGAAGTTCAGGTGTGAGGTGGACCATGAATGATGATAGGCATTTCTACAAGTCTTCTTTCTCAAGGGAGATGAGCGGATAATATTCTTGTATAACAAGAGGCTAACAAAGGGCCCTCCATTTCAAGATCCACTGCACAGGGCCTCTATTTTCCCACAGCGGTTTTGATTGAATGCAATAACTGCAATATTTAAATATTTGATGTGATATTTTATATTGATATTTATTTAACAGCCAGTGAAGTTTGATCAGGGGTACAGAGTAGGTGTTGCCTTATGCGGTAACCCGCAGTAGTTACCAGATGACTTGGAAGATTCACAGTACAATAAAGAGAGTATGTTTTTTAATTGGCATATGTTGTTATTCTACTCAATGAATTTACATACAATATTTCCACTTGCAGCCCATATATATCACATATCTGTAGTAACAAATAAATTAAATTCTTTAAAGGTGCATTCCTTAATTAGTTTTTCAACTCCTGTTTTTCCTGTGGATTCAAGGACTAACATTACATGATTGAAATTATAGTTATAAACATATTTTAAAGCTATACATTGTTTTGTTACAAAGGCATGTTTACAAACAGTGAAGTATTTACCAACCTTATATGTTGGTTTATGATAATCTCTGCTCTTAACCTGACTGTACACTACATTTAACAGTGTTTGACTCATCACTTATGCTCTGTTTAAAGGCCACTCCAGGGTCTGTGAGTGTGGGCATCACTCTAGTGCCATGGAACAGGTGGTGCGAGGGTGCTGTGGAAAAACAAGGCCTTTACCAGCATGAAGGACAGGTCAGGCAGACCAGACATTATCTTAGCAACCTCCCCACTCAGCTCCTTGTCACCATGGGTTTCCTGCCCCGCCACCCACCCCGGTAACTACTGTGGCACTTTGGTGTGTGTGTGTGTGTGTGTGTGTATTCTGTAGGGGAGCTATAACGTGTTTGAGCGTGTTTGGGTTATGAGCTTGGGTGGGGGTAATCACTTATGCTCTGTTTATAACAAATGTTTCAGATCTGATTTTAGCACCGAAGATATTTATGTCTGTGTGTAAATGCTTTTAATTAAAGTAGGTGTTTATCGCAAACTTGTGTGTGTGTGTGTGTGTGTGTGTGTGTGTGTGTGTGTGTGTGTGTGTGTGTGTGTGTGTGTGTGTGTGTACTGTAGGTAAGGCGTGCAATCCAGAGACGGGGTATAGAAGCATGTTAAAAGCATGTTAGTTGTTTTCTTTCAGGCACGTCACAAGCATACACGCACTTCCATAGCGCGTGTGTCAGTAAGTATGTAAAACCGATCTAGGTCAGAAAAACACTGAAACGCGCTGGTTTATGAGGTTGGTTGAGGTTAATCACTTATAATCTGTAGAAAGGCCACTCGAGGGTCTGTGTGTGTGTGTGTGTGTGTGTGTGTGTGTGTGTGTGTGTGTTGGCATGTTTCACAAGCCAAGTTAGAAGCACGTTAGTTGTTTTCTTTAAGGCATGTCACAAGCATAGACGCACTTCCATGGCGCGTGTGTCGGTGAGTATGTGAAACCGATCTAGGTCAGAAAAACACTGAAATGCGCTTCTACTTTAGCAAAGGACTGCGCCTGACAAGGTGCTAAGGCTAGTGCCACCAATCTGATGTTTACATTTACTTTTACATTTATGGCATTTAGCAGACGCCTTTATCCAAAGCGACTTACAACAAATACATTTGTTTAAGTAAGTGAATCATCTATCCAACAGTCATCATAAGATAAAGTAATCAATGCTCGGACCAGGGGCCATAGGCAGTCACAATGCTAAAAGAAGGATTTTTTTTTTCTCTTTTTTTATTTTTATTAACAGGAGAGAAACTTGTACAGGGGGGTAGAGCGGGTGAAGAGGTCATTAGGAGAGGTCATTATGTGTCTGCTAGGCGACTGCTGGTGTCACTGCAGTGGTCAACTCATACAGCACGGGGTCCACCCCTACACACACACACACACACACAACTTTCATTTGCTTTCATTTATTGATGTCCTACAGATGGTGCTTTTAGTTGCTTCATGAAAATACAAATACAAATTTGATCACAAAAAACACAAACAAAGCAAAATATCCACAAACACGCTAACGTTGTTCCCATATACTTCCCTGGTGTATCCTGATAGCATAAGCATCATCCTAAATGTTGGCTACTGACATCTGAACCCCATGGTGGCTATCAGATGTCAGTCATCATCCAATAGATTCTAATAGATAATATACTCAGTCAGTCATTTTGGATTAAGGCCCTATTTCCCCTTCTTATGACATTCATTAAAGACTTGTGCTTGTAAGTATATACATAAAAATTAATACATATCATGTATATGATGTACATACATTTGTTAACAGTTGTTAACCCCATGAAACAGACAAACAAACAATGGATCAAAACAACACAAAATATACAATATAAATATGTTATGGGCGTATATAACTCCTGGTATATGTTGACATTCCAGTTTTCAAAATCTAAATGAGGCAAAATTAAACAAACATTAGAGACAGCACTTTTCTGAATAAACACATTTGAGAAAAAATTTAACATTAGTAAAAGAGAAATAAAGTATGAGAGAAACAAACTGGATTTTGGGGGTGGAATCCCAATTTGAGATTAGCACACGTAAATTGAATCATCGCACAATTTTTTCATTTAAATGAATGCAAATGTTGGAATTACGCATGCGGATCTCGAGTTAGGATTTCACACTCAGTATATAAATATGAGGAATACATTCATGTGGTCCAAACAGAGCAAAAGACTAAAACATTGTTTCAACAATTCATCATATTCATATTCCTGATTGTCAGAATATTGAGCATTTGTACATTAATGAACAGAACTTCAGTAAATAAATAAATAAATAGCCAGTATGATATGCTTTTGACAGACTTGCTAGTTTAGAGTGTGAAAATGCATAAGATGAGAAATACATGAAATATATATTGTAACCTAGAGGCAGAGGAAGAACAAGTGAATGTGTGATTATCTCTCTGTGGGTGGAGAGCAGAATGTGTGTGTGTGTGTGTGTGTGTGTGTGTGTGTTCTGTAGGGAGCTATAACGTGTTTGAACATGTTTGGGTTATGATCTTGGGTGAGTGTAATCACTTGAATCTGTAGAAAGGCCACTCCAAGGTCTGTGAGTGTGGGCGTCACTCTAGCGCCATGGAACAGGTATCAGGTGGTGCGAGCGTGCTGCGGAACATCAGGACCTTTACCAGCATGAAGGACAGGTCAGGCAGACCAGACATCACTTTAGCAGCCTCCCCACTCAGCTCCTTGTCCCCATGTGGTTTCCTGCCCCCACCACGCACACACACACACGCACACACACACGCACACGCACACACGCACACACACACTTGAGTTGAGGATAGGGGGGACTGACCTTTGAACGTGTATGTGGAGCCATTTAGACTCCTTTTAGACTCTCCACCTCTCATAGGAATCCATTGGTAGGTCTATAGTTAGCATTACCCAGATATGTATATATATCATCAATGGTATAGGTAGGTGTGTGAACTTTTGTGCTCTGACCTGGTGGTTGTGCTGGTCTTCTCCATAGTGGCCATGAGGCGGTTGTATGTGTCTGCTAGGCGACTGCTGGTATCACTGGTTTCCAGTTTGGCAGTGGTCAACTCATACAGTTCGGGATCCACCCCTACGCACGCACGCACACACACAGACTAAGGGTTACCTCATATCCACAGTCCTAAGGACAGGGTCAACTACATTTACTGTCGATAATATTATACTACATATTACTATAGTATAAAATGACGACTGTACACTTTAATGTGTTCTACATCCTGGGTATATTCACTGGACCTGACCCCTCATTAGCGAGAGCAGCCTTAAAACTCCTAGACAGGCCTGATAAGGAGGCTTCAAACTTTAGACATCAGATATGACCACAGGCATACTTTATGATTAACAATAGTCCTTCTCAAACACTGACTTCAATAAGAGGTTTATCAAATATTGAATGAATCAGCGAATTGGTTACGAGTTGAAAGGATCAGAGGATGGGGTGGTAATATTTTCAATGAACTGATATAAGGGGGTTTATTCCCAGCTCCACAGGCACGACACAGTCATGATTAGATACTGTAGTTCTAAAGGATTTAGATATAGCCTACACAAATGTTGTAGGTTATCGTGTGTATTGTGTATTTGTATTTGCGTTGTTGTTTTCCACCCTGACTGCATGACAACATGTCCCCATCCTACTGTGCTTCGACTGACTGACAGCCCAGCATTTGCTGACCTGGGGGTGGAGTGCTGGGGCTACTGCTGCTGTTGGAGCCACAGTCCTCCACAGGCCCAAAGTAATCCAGGTTGAGCCCTGAGGAGTAACTGCTCACTGAGGATGCTGGGGGGGTGAGGGTGGAGTGTGGGGTTAGGGAGACATGCAAGGGGTAAGGTGAGACACCAGTACATTTGAACATGCAGTTTGTTACTACAAAAAAAAAAACATAGCACAACTCACATCATTAACCATGCAATTTGTTACTACTGCAGTTAGGGTTGATTCCATTTCAATTCAGTCAGTCAAGGAAACAGTTCAAATTGTAATCATGATGAACAACAGCCGCAAACAACCTCCCACTGACAGGTAACTGTGTGTTTGTGGCTGTTGTTTTAGAAAATCGCAGATTGTTTTCCTCAAAAAACACCTTTTCTTATGTTTTCTTTTATAATGTAGAACATTGACATTTTCACACATGTAAACACTGGTATAGTGCTGGAGACAATAAATATTAAGTCAACAAGTGGTGAAGTGCCTATTTAACTACTGTACAAATCACAATGTCTGCATTGAAATGGAATTGACTAATATGGAAAAGTTCACAGAGCAAACACAGGGCGTAGTCTGTCTTTGATACTAAAGAGTTGAGAAATGCAGGTATACAAACAAACAAGCAGTGACAGTAGTCACTAGTTGGGGAAACACCATGCAGTTGGTACACGAGTGCAGTAGGGGGCAGTATACATCTAGGAGTCCACAAAACAGAAGAAAGCTGTCAGTGGCAGTAAGATAGAAAGGCAGAAGAAAAGCAAGAGGCAAGGCTGCTCTGATGTATGGTGTAATATATTAGAGCAGGTTTATTCATGTATTAACAGATGATTTCACACAGGTGTTTATTGAAAGTGCCACATTGAAAGAATGTTCAAGCATCTCATCGGTTCAAGGGGAACCTCTAAACAGAAAATGATTTCCACAAGCTAAATCAACAGATGTTTGCATAACATTGTGTTTAGGTCACAGTGATTGTAAAGATCCATTCCAGTTTACTGAAGAGTCTTCCTCTTAAAGGGATAGTTTACTCAAAATACAAATAAACATGATTTCCATATAGTCTGTAGTGGATTCACCAAAACAGTTTTTGGATAATTGTTTGCCATATTCTGTTTTGTTAGCATCACTAATGGCCAAATTAATTTTGAAAGCATGTGTAAAACACCTTACAAGCAACTCCAACTCCACCTTACAAGCAACTCCAACTCCACCTGACAAGCAACTCCAACTCCACCTTACAAGCAACTCCAACTCCTATCACAACTCCTATCATCCTAGTATGCCTCTCTAAATCGTATGTCTAAAGCCCCATACAAACAACCCAGGAATAACCTGTGTACACAATTAGTGGGGTTAAAATGTGCATCCATTCAGAACCACAGCCAGGGTACGTGGGTAATCATGTTCATGTGTACTAACATGATTAAACTATCCCTTTAACTTGTTAAGAAAGTGAAATATAAACATAGAGGAATGAAATACAGGAGAGTAGCTTGAACAGGAAAACAGCAAGGAGAATCCAGGCTTTTTCCTCTGAGCAAGTGTCAATATCTGTTACTAGGGGATTTTTATATATAAAAAAAAAAAAAAAGGGAAAAAAAAAGGAAAGATTGCCCACCAGCACACGATAACATGGTACTAAGGTCCAGACAGCTCAGTTGGTTAGTGCATGGTGCTGTCCACACCAACATTGTGGGCTCAATTTATAGTAAGACTGTATACAGTATGTGTCACTTTGGATAAAAGTGTCTGCTTAAAGACTATATGAAACTGGATTTGAAAAAGTATTTTATCGCAAAAACACTGCATTTGTCTATGGCTTTATGGGTCTCTGCCCAATTCTATGCCTTAATACTGTGTGAGCAGTTGACAGAAAATATGCTTACATAAAAGATAAAGGATTACAAGCATAACTCCACAGGGCAGATGAGGTAGCCAGTAGGTTAGAGGTATCCTCCCCAGTAAAAACAATTTTTGAGGGGAAAATCAAATAAACAGAGAGCCTGGAGATTTATACAGCAACAATTGAAGGTAGAGACAGAGAGAGTGAGACATGAAACTGTCAGATCGCAGCCAAACAGAAAGGGATTAAATATACCAAGAACAGATGATAATTTATTTTAAACTTTCAATATATGTAACAGATGGACAAAAAAGGTATCCGTCATCCGTCAAAAACAAAAGCCCTGAAGGAAAAACATCAGCTCAGTCCCGTTTTTGATGGATGCAGAAATCTCTGTATGGTGTGGCCTTAATACTTTATAACGGATAAACACTGTTGAAGAGAGGGAAGTAGAGGACAGAGATACAAGAGAGAGGGAACTGAGAGAAGTAGACAGAGTGAAAAAAGGGTGTGAGAACGCAAAAGCGTCTCAATAGAAGAGAAGAAGCCGGGTATGGACCGGAGGGTAGTCTCATCTCCGGCCCTGGAGGTGAGGGGCTCGGCAGGGGGACGTACCGTCCAGAGGGTTGCTAAGGCCACAGCTGCTCCAGTCAAATTGAACAGAAGGGAGGCCCCCCTGGTGGCAGGAGGAACAAACAGCAGTGAGGCTCAGAGAGAGGGGAACTCCGTTAAATACTTGAACTTGACGTAGATGGGGTGTCTGTTAGCTACATGTGAAGCGAGTGTGCTATAATGTGAAGTACCTGAGTTGAGTCTTTTGAGGAGGTTCTTGTTACCTGTGACCCAGAAAGTGCTTGTGCTGTAGCAGCTGTCTGTCCTGCTGTCGAGGCAGACATCAACGGCTCTTTGGTGGGCTCTAGCATTCCCTGAGAGGGAGAGAGAGAGATAAAGAAAGAGAGAGAGAGAGAGAGAGAGAGAGATGGAGTTGTGTGTGTGGGGGTATGTAACAAAAAACCTGGTGATACTCAACACAAGGCATTTGTTTTAAATAGGCTTGGAATTTGCATTGTGTGAGGTTTGAATAATTAAGATCAATATGGTGGAAATTCTGCTTAATCTATGGAAAGCTAGATGGAGTACACCTATCCTATGATTTCAGGTCTGTGGATATTACAGGGGCTAGGGGCTAATAAGAAGCTAGGGGGAGGGTCTACAGGATGAAATGGAACTAGGCCAATGTCTCCATCTATCCACTCACCAGGTCGGCTGCAAACACAGGCACTATCACAGGATGCTTCCTCTGCCCAGTGAACAGCTGTAAGTAGAGACAGAGTACACACCATTAACCACCACACCATTGGGATATTTTTTTTGTCTGTTCAAGCTAAAGGGCAGGAGGAACCAAAAGAATCCCAGACACTGCCAGTGTGTCAACTCACAATATTCCTGGTGTCCATGCCTAGGCAGTGGAGCAGGGTCATGTTGCTATGGGAACCACCCCACTGGAACTTCAGGCAAAATGCATTGTGGAGGTCCTGAGGCTGCCGCCAAATGCAGTGCGGCACCCTGGGGTAGTCAGAAAGGAATTGGCTCACGACAAGAGATTACAACATCAAGCCGAGAGCTACTGTCTGCATACTGTCTGCATGAAATTAACTCAAATTCAGAGTCAATAGGCACATGAACAGTGTGGCACTGATGCTCAAGATGCTTTGGGACTAAAAAGAAAAGGAGATCTTCCTCACCAATGGGCTACATGGCTGGGCTGCTCCCCCTCTCTCTGCTTCTGCCTCTCCCCCTCCCCCTCCTCAGGCTGGGTATCCTGGGCCTCCAGCAGAGCTCCAAGGCTCAAGATGTCCTCCTCTGTCACCTCTGCTACAGCCACCGCAGGGAAACTGGCCAAGAGGAGCCTCTGCAGACGACAGGACAGGGAGGCCTACAAGGGACATACACAGAGAGAAAATCAACCCTTAGCCTAGACCAGGACTCCCTGGAAAGCAGTAACAATGTTACTGAGTGGGTTATCCTGGTTAAATAAAGCTGACTAAACTAAACTAACCCCAAATCAGGGACTCCAACTCTGGTCCTGGAGAGCTACTGGGTATGCATCTTTTGTTCCAACTCGGCACTAATAGACCTGATTCAATTAATTGTGGTCCAGTGGACCAGTTCTTATACAATGATTAGTTGATACGGGTATATAGTTCTGGGCTAGAATAGCCCATCTCAAAAGAACACTAACCTGAAAACTGTCCCTTCTTTCAGCAGCACTTCCCTGCCACCCCCCCACCTCCCCCTCCTCCTCCTCCTTCTCCTCCTCCTCTGGATCAGTCCATTTAGCGCTCTTCTCCTCACCAAACTCTGCCCAAGTCTCCCTTTCAGATGGAGTTCTCTGGTCCCCAAATGCCCCCCAGGCCTCCTCCTTCTCCCCCTGACCCTCTGCATCGTCATCCAAATGTGCTGAGCGGAAGTCGGCAAAGCTGTCACTGGTGGGGAGGGCACCTTCTCCCCCCTCCCGTACCCTGCAGGCCTGTTCAAAGTCTGCAAAGCCCTCCTCTCCCTGTACCCTGGACTCTGATTGCTCCAAATCTGCAAAGTCCTGGCTAGGAAAGGAGCCACCATTCCTGAAATTTCCAAAGTCCTCTTCCTTCTCTTTCTCTTGCACCTCCTGTTTCTCTTGCTCCTCCTCTTCTTCTATCTTGGTCTCTGTCTTCTCCCTGAGGTCACCTGTGACATCCTCCTGAGGAGCCATTGACGAGAGAGCAAAGACAGTCTCGCTAAAGTCCCCGAAGTCCTCCAGACCATCTGGGGACACTGCCTCGCAAAAGGATGCAAATTCCTCACTCACAGAACCGCTGACTGTGGTGGGGAGAGGAGAGATGGTCTCCTCTTCTTCTTCTTCTCTCTCAGTCCCCTCCCAGTCCCTTTCCCTCTCACCTTCCAGTTCTGGAGCCTGAATAAGATTGACTTGCTTGTTGGGACTGGGCACTCTCTTAGCAGGGCCTACCGGCTCCTCAGACCCAGGATCATGCTCCTCTGTAGGGGTTGTGAGAACAGAGAGGTCCAGAGAGAGGTCCTGAGATTGGTGAGTGGGCTCTGAGTCCCTTTGCTCGCAGTGCTGGACTACTCTAGTGCAATCAATGTTCCCTTCCTCGGCTAAATATTTAGACCCGGGCTCAGACTCCATAACAGTCTCCTGTTCTGTGTCCGAATGGTCTTCACTGAAGCCATTGGTTAAGTTTGTCCCTTTCTCCCTGCCTTCACTGTGCTCTGTAGGGTCTGTGTGAGTGAATCCACAGCACCAAGGCTGCATCTCTGGCTCAGCAAATGCAGAAAAGTCAGCAAACCCAGTCTCCTCTCTTTGGGGGCAGTTACACAGTGCAGGGGCTGTGGTAACATGATGATCAGGAAGGGTCTCCTGGTGGACCTGCTCCAAAAACCCATTGGTGAGTGGCACAGGGAGCTCACTGATACAGTCCTGCCTGTTGAACTCTTTTTGACTACTGTCCACCCTTGTTGTCACATAAGAGCTGGGTTGGAATTGTTCTGCTGGCCTCTTCGAGTTGCCGTCATGAACAACATTCCCTGGTCGAAAGATTCTGTTGCTTCGCGTAAAGTGCTCTAGTGGCGAGGTCATCGAACAGGGCTGGCTCAAACCCGTGTGGGGGTCGGTGAACTCGGTGAAGCTGAGACTGGAAGATAATCTCCCGGAGAAGCTTCCAAAGTCTCCAAACTCATCGTCCTCCTCATGCCCCGTTTCGTCATCTTCCAGCGGAGGGGGGGAGGAGGAGTACATGCGCATCTCGTCCGGCTCCATGGGCTCTCCTGGCAGGAGCCGAAAGCCTCATACATCTGAAAGATGGACACACATATCAGTCAACACTGCAATGGGATGTTGTGTGAGGATGGTTGAAAGTTAACAAATACCATACATTTACATAAACTCAACGCACAGGCTAACATAGTAGGGTAGCCACTTACACTATTTTTTATAAAGGTACATTTAGGCTACACAGTTGGAAAGGTCATCTTTTACATAAAAAAGGTAAAATAACATTTGATTAAACTCAAGCCTCATCAAAAAAAGTATTTGTATAACGTGTTATTGACTTTTCTGTGCTTGACTGTGCTCCCACAGAACAGAACTGTATACACACATCTGTTCAGCACGCAAGCCAGGAGTGGGATTTAGTCAGGACTCTGAGATTATATGCACTCTTTACACTCAGGGAATGATATGGAATAGATAAGACCATGTGGTCATGAAACCAAAAGACTGTTTTAAGAGTAGTGCAGAGTAGACTGCACTGCTGAAGCTAGAGGCACGTGGTGTCACAAAAACACACTACCCTCTTTTGTAGACAGCCTGATGAGGGAGCCCTAAAATGAATGGTGTGATTGGAAAACTTCAAGGAAAATGCCAGAGAGAATGGGTTTACTGGGTAGCCTACAGTAATAAGTACAGATAAACTAGATAAGCTAGCCTACCTGCCTACCTTTTCGCTGATAAGTGTCTAGCCTCATCAATCGGCCAATACACACATTATTTTGTGAAAGTTTTGTAACAAATATATAACCTGAAAGGATATGGAGAGCTTGTTTTTATTCATGTTAAAATGTGTATGGAAAATGTCTCAATTGTTGACAATAAGGTCATCCAATTCATTCCCATGGAAATGTTTAGGGCCTACCTAATGTAAAATTACCAAAACCCCCATAACAGAGGAGTCAATAAGAACTTTGTACGGAAAAATCTACTCTTTCTGTTTCCATTGTTTGTTGTGGCTCTTCTGGAATGGAAAAATGGAGCCAGCATACGGCCACATCCCCTATCAGTCAGAGTAACCTGATCCAGGGAATCTTATCCAGCATCATTGTGCTGAGCTCACAGGTAGGGAGGGGCCTGCTGAACCCAAATAAGCTAGAGGCAGCCACAGCCCTTCCACTTTATAGGGGCTAACTCCCAAGAATCCAAACAGTACAATACATATTCCTACCCCTACCCATTACATTGATACAGTATATATGTGGGTATCTGTGAGGAATATGTAGATATAATGAGTACTGTGGAGCTTTATGCACAAGTAATATGATCCATATCTGTACTGGGGATCATTTACAGGCAATGGAATGCTTTGGATTTCTGAGCCACAGTGTGACAGAGGCAACCAACACAAATGGCTAAATTAAGATTTGGCTAGCTTGCTTAGTGTCAAATCAACATACACAGGCATACCAGTGTCGTGTTAGATAGTGTTCCCTTGTCAGATAGTATTCCCGGTCTGACAGAAAGTGTGTTTTTAAGAGTAATCTAATGAAAATTACTGTAATATAACAATGATAGTGGCTTACACTTAAGACACTTTGTCCTCCAAAGCAGTTTCATGATAACTAATTACGGTTAGTGATGATACCATGAATATCAATGTTATATTACTCAACGTTTGCAATTATGATGAATTACTCCTTCAGTAATGATTGCCAATCATGTTATACCCTTGTTCCTCACATTTTTGTAAATATTCTAACGGTGATTTTGATATTACCATGCAATTTAGATCGGCTGTATGAATATAATTGTTATCAAAAAATGCATATTTTTCATTTATGAATCTGTAAAACGTTGCTGATGCTTGCAGATGACATATTATTCATAGCATCTATAATCTTATATCATGTCAAAAATCGTGATTAATTTTGGTGTTAAATTGACAAATTGCGAATAATAATAATAACTCGTTGTTCTGAAATATAAATAATAAATAATACATTAATATTCTTTAAAATGCATGAAACACAGAAATGGTGACATGTAAGTAAGCCATCATCAATTAAGTTTTGCATTAGAAACCACAATTAATATCTGATATCTGACAAGTGAACACATATACTGGACACGACACCAGTAATTACATAATTTCTGTGCTCAATTTAGCCTTCAGCCGAAGGCTCGCTAATTAATTGATTAACATAACAGTTAGCTAGTAAGCTACGGGGTTAACTGAAGTCAGAGAAAATAAATACAGTACATTCATAAAGCTCTTACTAGCTGCCGTACGTGTTTGCTTCCCAGACTTCAGTTCACACCTTCCCCGGTCGATAATCCATCCGATTTGACAGTAGCTAGCTAGCAAGCTAATTTAGCTAGCGTGTCCCCTTGCCTACAGATGCCGGTATGTTCATCTCATGTCACGGATAGAGATGCGACGAGACCTCGTCAATCACAGACAAATTATAGATAAACTAAATTTTGACTCTAATTTTGAACTTTAATTATAAATAGTTGAAAATCGCCAATGCCTGGACTAGCAGTTTCACCGCACACTGCCTCTCTTGCTTGTTGTGTTCTGTTGGCAGACAGCAGATTTTTCTGAACTTCCGGTTTTTATCCAATAATTAGCCTTCACAATAAAAGCGCCGTATGAAAACAGGAACTTGAACCCTAATGTAAAAAAAATATACAGATATTCCACAAACAGGACGCAAAAAAGTGCGTTATTATTTGATTTTAATGTTTTGATATTTCAGTTTCGTTTTGGAAATGTGCTTGACATACAGTAGGGGGAGCTAGAGAACTGATCCAAACACAAAATACTGTAGAGAATCTTCCAAGCGGCTTTAACGCATAGTGTTTCTACTTTCTGCTATATTTCCTGTTGTAATCACTCTATAAACAAGGCAGTGGGCGGTTAAAAAAAAGACGTGTGCACCACAGAGATAGTAGGAACTAAAAACCCTATTTGGTGTGTGTATGCCACTATTGTGATATGTCAAAACACAGGGCCCATGAATTTCCTCAGTTCCCTATCTCCCTCATTCTCTCGTTTACCACTTCATGCACACACGCGCGCACACACACAAACACACCCTCCTCCTCCTCTCAACTTGGCAGGAGCCTAACATAGACTCTCTTGTTCTTCTGATGGCAAGTTGACAGGATTTTCTGTGGCTCAGCACTTTTCAGAATGAGACACATTGAACACCAGCACATTCCAAGATGAGAGGTTTATTAGTCTGCAAAGTAGTTGTTTTTACAAAAGCACAGGAAAAGAAAACATCTGAATTGGGGTAACATGATTGTTGGAGTAAAAAAAAAAGCACATTCTCAAAGGTTCTCGTTTAAATTAGTTACTTTTTGTTCAAACAAGTTAGGAATGGATAGAGTGTTTAATAGGCATAGCACCTATGGGAGTGTCATAGCAACTATGGGACTACTTAATATAGGATTGACCATATTGAACAAAGAAGGATCCATTAAATCTACCTTGATGAGGTGCTCAGTCAAACAACCATAGAAAAAAGCCTCACATGTTCAAGAATAGACATGGCCTTTACACATCACACAAGAAAATGACTATTTGGTCATACTTCACTTACATCATAAAAAGTGCTGTAGTTTAAATAATGGTTAGCATACATCCACTCTTTTGAAGCTTAGCTTGGAAAGTGCTTTACAAATATTTAGTTAATTGGTGTGAGAGAAATTTGGTCAGAGCCAACTTTTTTACAGTTTGTCTTAGATTCTAAACACCTCTGCCATCTTTTAACAGGTACAGTTTTTATGAAAATGCGAGTATGACATTACTTCTGGGGCAGATTTCTAGGGGTTTGCAGGCCTTAAAATATAATAATACATTTCATTCTAATAAATTAGTATGAAAACATGATTGTAAAACCACACGATACATCAACAACAGTACAACAATCTATTTCATAGGACACTCCATAAATACATTAGTTTGCTTTTCAAAAGAAATCATTTCTAATAATTTACATAGGGGGTCTTTTGCTTACTACCACACACCTTGTAGAAAAAATTACATCTTTCATGCTTTGCTGAACAAGTCAAAACACTCAGTCAGAACAAAAAAATAAGCAAACTATTACCTTGGTTTTTCATGTATACAATATGCTCAAGTAGAACTTGGATTCAGCATCACATGCATAACGAATGAACTAACTTTCTCATGTTATAAACCAAGCCAACGAGAACGAGGCCATGTTCAAAATATGTACATCCAAAGTCCAAAGGTATGGTGACATCAGAGTACAATCGGGGCGCAATGACATTCAATTCAAACCAGAGGTCTTATTTTTCACATACCATTATTAGAGGTTTAAAACACTACAGGGTTCAATTTCAGGGAGTGTGTTGTATTCAAAGTCACTTGAGGAGTAAGGTAAGGTTCTGAAGTGACTGTAGACCATGGCCTGGATTAAATGAAACTGGCATGGTGTAGAAAGTCCCATTCGTTCAACTCAAAACATGTTTAAGTGTTTGTTTTGCATAATCCAGTTGATGTTGTTGGATCAATTGCAGTTCTGAAAATGTGCTTTATGGCTTAAAAGCATTTACGCTTAATGCGCAAAGTGTTCATGCATGTTTGATTGAATTTGAACGAGACGGGAGGAACTGGGATCATTAGGAGACCCAGAGGTGTATTAAGGCTCCTCAGGTTTGTTAGTCAGTGCACAATGTTAGACC
Organism: Argentina silus; assembly: GCF_951799395.1. Classification (NCBI taxonomy): domain Eukaryota; kingdom Metazoa; phylum Chordata; class Actinopteri; order Argentiniformes; family Argentinidae; genus Argentina; species Argentina silus. The sequence goes on from NC_139653.1 coordinate 40,469,270, forward strand.
TTTGCAGATAGAAATATTAAGTATAGAGCAGATACAATTCCCAATTTCACATGACAGTTATGACTGTCATGTATCTGAACATTCAATAACGTCTGCACCCAGCCAAATAAGGCCCTTCTTGGGGTTAATCAGGAAGTGTTCCTATGTAGTATCCTTCCTGGCAACAGTACCACTCAGTCGGCCTCAATACATGTCTGACAAAATATGTGTTTTATATTCACTCTTGGTTTTAACAGTGAACACACATAGATCTTCATAGAATTACGTCTATGGTTCATGATTTTTTGGGAAAATGACACACAAAAAATCATCTTATATATAGCCTTCATTCCACATGTTGCAATTTGACATTTGTTGTATTTACAGGCAGTTGTGGTGTCAT